>NW_017308255.1:49347-50922 GCF_000935625.1 Nanorana parkeri | reverse complement strand
ACAGTTCTACTATAAGCTGATGGTCGCTTAAGCGACCATCAGCTTATAGTAGAACTGTAAATGCCAGGTCCGTACGGCGTACTGAGCTGGCCAGCTGGAAGCACTTTTGTACGACGTACGTCCTTGGCAGCGAAAGGGTTAAAGTGCCTGATACACACAATTAAGGAAGAGAAAAAACACAAATCGTACAAACAGCGCTCTTGTAATGATATTGAGGGGGTAGATAATGTGACCCTAACTAGTATGCAGCCCTGAAACCCAGGAGGAGTGCCTGTGGATATGCACATCTTCTGGCACACCAGTTTCAGATAGACACCACGGACGTCCCGATCCTTCACAACGGCCGCCCATCCTCTGGTACCACGACCTAAAATGTAAGTGCTCATCCTTTTGTTTCCTCAGCTGTTCATTGGTTTTTCGCCCTTTATATCCATTTGTCACATTATTTTCCCTGTCACCTTCCCTGTTTCGTCCGACCCGGTCAGTCAGCTGACCTAGTGTTGCGCCCTTTTGGTTTTCTGTTTCTGGTTTACAATTAAGGAAGAGGAGGAGACAAAGCCTACATTAGGAGTCCTAAGAAGTGGCTCAAATGTAGTCACGTAAAATAGTATTAAACTTTCAAACTTTTTTCAACAATGAATCCAGTCAACAAAGTATTTCTTTAGCCTGTATCCAAGATCATCTGAACAATATGCCATTACCAGGCGTGCAAACCCTGGGAAGGGGGGCGTTTTAGAAACAAAGTTGCTCTCACAATGAACTTGTTATATAATAAAATTATTTATTACAATTAATTAAAAACAAATATTTTTTTACAAACTTGATACAAAATTATGCATGATCCAATTGAATTGATACAGATTGTTGCAATAGCCTAATTAGTCATAAGAAAATTGAACACATGATATTATTCATTCTTTGGATGCCTCAACATGTTTTGCCTAAAAACAGGCTTCCTCAGGAGGAATTTGATACTAAAGAAAACTAATCAATATAGACCAAATCAGTAACTATGTTGACATGTATCTAAACATTCAAAATAAATGACACATAAACAATATACAAAGCATATACAGTATGCCGTATTTTGCGTTCCATAAGACGCACCGGACTATAGGACGCAGGGAGTTATGGAGCACGCGACAGACCGTAGCTTCTGTCACAGCTTCTGTGACAGAAGCTGTAGTTAGTAACCTCTGAGACAGGTGGCGCTGTGATTACAGCGCCACGGTCTCAGTGATCACACAGAGCAGACGAAGAACGTCCATTCTTCGTCTGCTCTATGGTGATCTCGATCGCCGCCACCGCTGCTTGATTTTAATGCGAGTGATCTCATTAGATCACTTGTATTAAACAAGCAGTGGCTCCTACTGTACATTTCGCTCTGCTGCAGCAGAGCGAAATGTACAAAAAACTACTCGCCCGGCGCCCGAAACTGCATGTCTCAGGCATCGGGATTTGCTCCATAAGACGCAGGCACATTTTCCCCCTCCTTTTGGGGGGAAAAAGTGCATCTTATGGAGCGAAAAATACGGTGTATATATATATATATATACATATACATACAGTGTATAT
>NW_017308255.1:20428-48484 GCF_000935625.1 Nanorana parkeri | reverse complement strand
GAATGGTTGCCCAAGATTTGCACTTGGATAAACTAGAGAGCAGGTATTATAAGCACATAGAGATAAAATGAACCTGCTGTCTTTCTATGCTGTAACAGTAGGGAATTTAATAAACAGCATGCAGCACTAGGGAGTGCATGGCCACCCTGAGGTCTTGGGTCCCAGGTGGCTACACAGATACGCCACTGCCTGATTGCCATATCATAAAGAGTCATGAGACCAAGACCTCCACATCTCTGCCCTGATATGTTTCTAGGAAGCAGACACATTTCTGACCAATTACTTACTGAGTGAAGAATATTAGTAAGATTTATTACACATTCTGTCAGATACATACATTCATACAGATATGTGAAAAAGTGTTGGCCCCCTTCCTGATTCTTCATTGTTTTGCACTTTGTCACACTTTAATGTTTCAGATCATCAAACAAATGTAAATATTAGTCAAAGTTAACACAAGTAAACACAACATGCAATTTTTAAAGGAAGGTTTTTATTATTAAGTGAAAACAAAATCCAAACCCACATGGCCCTGTGTGAAAAAGTGTTTGCCCCCTAAACCTAATAACTGGTTGGGCCACCCTTAGCAGCAAGAACTGCAATCAAGCGTGTGCGATAACTTGCAATGGGTTTGTTACAGCGCTGTGCAGGAACTTTGGTCCACTCATCTGTGCAGAATTGCAGACTGCACTTACAGTCATCATGTTTCAGAACAGCTGGCTCCAGCTCTCTCAGCTTGGCTCCCCTGAACTTCCTATACAGTGCGAGATGACAAGGGAGGGCACAGTGTCCAGCAAACGTCCATCTACTAGCTTGGAGGAAGGTGGAAGGGGGGAGCTAGGAGCAGAGAAGTGGTTTGACTTGCTGTGTCTACGTGTTTGTTAAGTAATACATGTAGTCAAGAACCAGCTGCACTCCTTACCGGAATAGTAGTAAACCTGCCAAGCAGGTGGGTGCTTGTAGTGACCACGGACGGCCCCGTGAACAATGCAGATCTAGAAAGGATTGTCACCAGCACACCAAAAGTTTTGAAGCAAAAAGTCCTTTATTGACAAATCGCCATCCAATACAAGCGCTTTCGGGGTCTCAGCAGTACCCCTTGATCAGGCTCAGAATGACACAGTAAAGCAAACCATCACCTTTAACCACTTGCTTACCATCCGGGGAACAGAGCAAACAGAAGGAAGTGAGATAAAAGGTCGCCCAGAGCTACCAGTACATTTCAAGGCCCACTGAAGAACCACAATTGATAGATATAAATCCTATCGTTTGGGAATTTAGGCCCCTTGGTTGGATGCAATCCAGCGTATAGATCCAAAAGGCTTCTCTCCTGAGACGTTGTTTTGCCCTGTCCCCACCCCTGGGATGCATGTGAACATGTTCCACAACCATGCCTCTAAGTTCGTGAATTTGATGCTTCATTTTCATGAAGTGGATGTCAACCGGTTTATTAACGTCCAGTTCCTCGCCTTTATGGTGTTTAGCAGCAGTGACCCTAATGTCGCTTCTGTGCTTTTGGTAGCGACGCTTAAACCACCGATGGTTTTGCCAATATACACCAATGAACAAGGGCATTTAAGTAGATACACGCAAAAGTGTCGCAATTATAGTAGCCACGTATATTGTATTTCTTACCCATGTAAGGGTGTGAGAAATGTCCGCCACAGATGATCAAGTTGCAAATGTTGCAATGAAAACACTTGAAGCACCCCAGTTTACTGGACAGAGTCACCTGTTTTTTAGCGTATTTGGACCTAGGGTCCGCTTGAATCAGGAGGCTGCATAAGGCATTGCTTTGTTTGTGTATATGCAGTGGTCTGTTTTTGGCAGCCTATGTGATGCTTTTATCTGCTTGTAGGATATTTAAGTTGGACCGAGTGGCTCTATGGATCGCTTTATTAGCCAACGTAAAAGTATGCACAAATGGAAGCCTATTCTTAGTGGGGCGCACCTTGCTGCCTCCATAGAAGATCTCAGTGGCCTTCGTGAGGGCAGAATCAACTATGGATCTGGGGTAACCCCTTTCTATGAAGCGGTCAGACATGTTATTCAGTTGCTGTGTGCAGTTATCGGGGTCAGAACATATCCTCATCACCCTCAGGAACTGTGATACCGGAAGATTATTTTTAAGGTGAGGAGGATGAGCACTGTCATACCGTAGGAGTGTGTTCCTATCGGTGGGTTTGGAGTATACCGATGTGCTGATCTTGCCCTCACCTATATGTACCAGAACATCGAGAAATGGTATTTCCCGTGTCGAGATTGTGGGATTAAACACAATCCCAGGGAATAAACCATTGAGAAAACACACAAATGCATTGAATTCAAGGTCACTACCATTCCATATCAGGAAGATATCATCAATATACCTCATCCATTCGGACACATGTTTATGAAAATGGATAGATTTATACACAAACATCTCTTCTAAGTAGCCAACAAAAAGATTGGCAAAGGAGGGTGCTGCTGAGCTGCCCATGGCAGTGCCTCGTATCTGTTTAAATGCTTTGTTCTCAAAGGTAAATATATTATTGGATAAGACAAAGTCAAGGCAGTCAATAATAAAGGCAGTGGGAACCTCATGTTGTCCTTCCTTACATAGGAAGTACTCCACTGCCGTGATCCCATCACTGTTGGGAATACAAGTATAAAGGGAAGAAATATCCATGGTTGCCAGTTTACAATGCTCATCAATGCTGTGTGTTCCCAATCTATGGAGAAAGTCACTAGTGTCCTTAATAAAGGCGGGCAATTTGCGCACCAAAGGTTGTAGAAAGAAATCGATGAATTGGGCCATCGGTTGGGTGTTAGACCCTGTGCCCGAGACTATTGGACGGAATGCGAGAGGGTTAGTGCCCTTATGTATCTTAGGGAGCCCATATAGCACCGGTACTCTTGCATGTTCATTCAACAAGAAGTTAGCTACACCATCATCAATCCACCCATTGTGAAGACCTATATTAATGAGGGATTTGAGTCCACTCATGGTGTATCGCATCTTTTCAACACCTTAAAGGCGAGGAACTGGACGTTAATAAACCGGTTGCCATCCACTTCGTGAAAATAAAGCATCAAATTCACGAACTTAGAGGCATGGTTGTGGAACATGTTCACATGCATCCCAGGGGTGGGGACAGGGCAAAACAACTTCTCAGGAGAGAAGCCTTTTGGATCTATACGCTGGATTGCGACCAACCAAGGGGCCTAAATTCCAATCTTGCACTCGTGCTTTTTGGATGACAGGTAAAACCCTGATTGGATTTCTCTACTGACTACGCTATGGGTAACTGTTTTAGTTTGTCCTTCTCGTCCTTTACTTATGGAAACGATAGGATTTATATCTATCAATTGTGGTTCTTCAGTGGGCCTTGAAACGCACTGGCAGCTCTGGGCGACCTTTTATCTCACTTCCTTCTGTTTGCTCTGTCCCCCGGATGGTACCTACAACAATGTTGTGTGTACCGTACTGCTTACCCATCCCTTTCCCCCTCCCCCCACAACTACACCCCCCTACACCACCCCTCCCACACGCCCGACTACTTGCTCCTCAAGGTCTTGGGGCGTGTTGCGTTTACCTTTTTTCTGCATGCTCATAAATTTTCATGAGGACCAAATAGGGATGTTTCCAGGTTGTTATCAATGTATATGCAATAATGTTTTTGTCCTTAATGTTGGACATATGGGATCTACGGTCTTCTATACTGTTTTACATTCCCCTGTGTGCTTGACACCATAACTTTTGGCTCAAATGTATTCTTTTGTGCGATTATATATCAATACAACGTTAAATGATGTGTCCCTATATGAATATGCTTCACATGTTTACTCCTGTGGGCTTATATGTGTTCCACCAATGTCCACCAGTCTTTTGCCTGCATTGTCTGCACTATCAGATTGTGCTTATGACTGCAGTTCGCTACTTGTCCACTGTGCATGCCAGCGTCCTGTACCCTAGGCAACCAGCTGATGTTACTTCCAGCTAACGGCCATATCATTACAACTCGCTGTGTACATTAGTGGATTACAGGTGAGCCTCATTTGAGTGCAGAATGGCGGGAAAATACGGTATTCCAGCTGCAACTGGTGGGAGTGGTCTGTTTTTAATATGCACTGGTATGTCTATTTAAAGGTGATGGTTTGCTTTACTGTGTCATTCTGAGCCTGATGAAGGGGTACTGCTGAGACCCCGAAAGCGCTTGTATTGGTTGGCGATTTGTCAATAAAGGACTTTTTGCTTCAAAACTTTTGGTGTGCTGGTGACAATCCTTTCTAGATCTACGTGTTTGTTGAGACACACACAGCTTACTAGCACACACAAGGGTGACTCCATAGGACCCCACAAGGGAAAGGAGCCACCCTAGAATAGGATCACAGGGCAGTGCTCAGGGGACCAGCAGCTTCTGCAGAAGGATAACACTTTTAAACATCAGGAAGCAGCATTCATTTGAAATAGCTTACAAACATTTTGACTGTAATATCACTTTAAGGAGGATGAACAAAAGGCAAATTAACCACTTCCCATCCAGAGCAACTTTGTAATTTTTGCACGCACATAATAATCAAACAATGAAAATTCAACAACAATTTATTTTCTGGAAGCAGAAGCCCTGTGGAATACTACTTGCACAAATGTTATCAAACCAATATTTTTTAGTGTTAAAAAACACTAAAATGACACACAAACAGCATATATTATAGCATTTTTGGTCAAATTTTGGTAAAATTGCATGCACCTGTGAAATGGCAAAAAATACACAATTGCTCATAGCCGATGCTTTAAAATAATTTCCCAATCATTATTTTATCATTAACAGTGAATGATCGACCTAGTACTATAGCTCTCACTCCCATGTTTGTGGTGATATGTAACATGTGTAGCTCAATCATTGTTTATGCATGTAGGCTCACCCAACACTTGTTTGCATTTGTAGGTGCTTGCACATGGGGGCCAGGACCTTAAAACGTTTTTTTTATGTGACTTTAAATGTTTTTACTTTTTTAACACTTAACTTATAGCTATCACCTAGGGGGCTAACAGGTCACCTATATAATAGCACAGATATAGTGACAGGTTTTCTTTATGGAGACATCAGGCGTACTAATGTCTCTAAAGTCCTAATGTCACCTATGGACACCAAAGGAGCACAGATTGTGCTATACCAGCTTCTTCTCCGGCCACACCAGCCGAAGAAATGACCAGATGTAATGAAGTACTCATCCCTTCCAGTTTCAGTGATCAAAGGGGAGATCAGCTGCTGTAAGTGTCCTGAACTCCCTCCAGTCAATGTCCAGCGGCCTACCACATCAGTCATGGGTCCGCACGGGGGACAGGTGAGCCTGGGATAGCCTGTATCGACCATGATCTAGGCATAACTACTTTAGGACCACACCATTTATATACATATTGCAGTCCTGAAGTGGTTACCGGACCCCAAAAATTACTATTATGTGGCATTGAGGAGAAGGAGGATGAAGAAATGTAGCACTCTTAAAGAAAGTGGCATGCACCCCTGATGGGGAAGAGTGCATGCCCTTTGCTGCTGAATTGTCACAATCTTATTGAGGTGCTGCTCCCACTGAGCTGCCTCATCCAGGTCGTACCCAAATGGCTATTATTTTACCATGGCTTTAGCACTGCAAGACGAGGCTGCTCTTTCAATTTGCTGCAATCCAAGTGCTGATGTATTGTCCTCACACTAGCCAATTTCTGCTAAACACACACCTGAAGTCTATATTTTGAATAAATGGGTGTACAGGGATCAGGTTTAAGACAAAGCTCACTATACTATACTATACTATACTATACTATACTATACCTGTTGTTCCACTGGCCAGTTTTATGAAGTTGAGAATTTTAGATCTGTTGTGGCTATTACTTCTACTCTTGTTCAGTTCAGGCTTTTCATTACTGGATAAGAAATCTGGTGTCACAGCCAAAAATATCTAAAAGGCTTTATTTTCACAATTTTCATCCCCCTATAGTCTTCAAATGGGGTTTGAATTTATGCCCACAGTTTTCAGATTTTATGATGGTTTTTGACATCTCATGAACCAAACCCAGGTACATTTCTTCATCCCTAGTGATTAGACTGAAACACTAGCTTTATAGCAAAACTTCAGCAGGGTTGAATCTGCCAGACATTTGTGTAGACAGCTTTGAACTGCACCGGCACAAACATTTACATGATTGTTTCATCTCTGAATTACAATCTCAGTGCAGGAAGTAGATGATGTGTCTGGGCAGTGCCTAAACAGAGATGGTTCTGTTCTTCTGGAAAGAAGAACAGATTGTGGCATTGTCAGGTTGTAAAAGCCTTCCACTCTTATTGAAATGTAATAAATAAATAAATGTAAGTTTTTACACCAATACATTAATGCTTTGGTCACACTACTGAGATATCAATGTGCTAGCAAGTAGACATGTGCACTGCCAAAAAATTTGTTTCGTTTCGTTTTAAATTTGGATTTGTGTTATTTCGTTTTTCGGGATTCGGGTGTGAAAGTCAATTCGGATTCGGAATTCGGATTCGGACGAAATTCGGTAGCGTTAGTTCGAACGTTCGTTTCGTATTCTGTTCTTATTCGTTTCGTTCGTTCGTTTGCAGCAAAGTGACATTTGAAGGGGGAAAAATATTTTTCTCCTTCTCTAATGTCACTTTGCTCCAACGAACGAAACGAATAAGAAACGAATAAGAACAGAATACGAAACGAACGTTCGTACTAACACTACCGAATTTTGGAAATGGAAATTCGGATTCGTTTGCATTCGTTATGTCTGTAATTCGGAATTCGGATACATCCGAATGTCCGAATTTCCGGAAATTCGTCCGAATTTCGATTCGGAACTAAACGAATCGCACATGTCTACTAGCAAGTGAAAGAGCTTTGTAAATAAAATATCAATACTTTTAAATAAAAAAGCTTTCCCCCTTCAATGGATCAAGTAATTTAAGTGCATACAATAATACTGCCTGATATGTCACATTTAACATGTGACAAGTGACATTACAATTTGATAAATCAGATCTAATGCCACTTCTCCATCTAGGCTACCCTGCACATTACATGCATACATTATTACGCTCTTTGCAACCTTCACTATAATATTCAGAAGTGTCCAACTTTCATTTCTGAATAGCGCCCTCCACAAGTAAATTAGATTTAAATAAACAGAAACACAAAGACTCTTCATAAAGTTAATCAAGTACCAATCAACGTGTTATGATAAGAGTGATTATTCTCATTTTCTAAAGTAATGGAACTAATTTTGTCTACTGTATCTATTCATAAAAGTGTATATATATTTATAAACTCATTGTTCAGTCTGGGTTTTCTATTCAGCAGCTCTACATTTCCTAAGCTAATAACAATTATATTATTTATTTTATTTGTATTCACACTGTAATTACCATCTATATGAAACTCACATTAATCATAGTTACAGCGCTGCAAACTGGAGTAGCAAAATAGATTTTAATTGCATTAACTGTATTACCAATACATTGAAGTCTATCCTAAAATTTCTGTTTATTTATATTAAGTCTGGTTTGATAGCATCAGTTTCCTGTGTAAAAGACAGCTTTAGTGAGAATATTTATTAAATTCATTTGAAAAAATGCATAGTAAAAAGAAAGAACAAATATATAAATATATCACTGTAACATGTGCTTTCAAAATGTTAATGATATTCTTATTATACTGACAATCTTGCTTTGGATCAATTTTATGAACCTCGTATCAATTTCATATCTTCATTTCGACAGCAGTTAAGTCACAGGAGATGACATAGGTTTATATCAACGCTTTGAACATGTGTTCAGGCCAGTGGCGCAAGCAGAGTAATTGGCGCCCGAGGCAGAACAACATTTTGCGGCCGCCCCCCAGGTGTTATGTGGGGGTGTACAGGTACATTGAGAGCATGCTGGGACTTGTCATAATTGAACAACAAGTCCTAGCATACCCTCATTGTCCCTGTATACCCCCCAAAATATTACCCAGGGGACTACAAGTTCCAGCATGCCCTCATTGTCCCTGTACGCCCCCCAAATATCACTCTGGGAACTGAGATATGGGGGACTGTACAGGGACAATGAGGGCATGCTGGGACTTTTAGTTCCCTGTATGATATGAGGCTGTAAAATCACTAAGCCGTTTGGTCCTGGTCCTCATATAAACTCTTCAGTTGATACCTGCTGAACCCAGATGAACTAGATGGTGTTTTTGCAATAGAACACAGAATAGTTGAAACTTTTAAGTTCAGCTATTCTGTGTTCTGGAATGGCAGATAGTCTCCTCAGTCGTCTGACACTGTCCTCCTGGCTGGTGTCAGTTTACGCGGCCGTAGGAAGCAAGGGGGAGACAGAGAAAAAAAAACATCAATCACTCACCTTATCACAGAGCCGCGGTCTCTCTCTCTCTTCCTGCAGTGTGAATCTGCTGCATGCTGGGTCCTTACGCCTGAGGCCCCCAGGGCAGCCACATAATTGCCTGTCAGGACAGCCCCACGTAAATCTTTAATTCGCCGGGCTCACTTGTCACTGCCCGGCGAATGGCGCCCTCCCCAGCTCTGCGCCCGGTGTAGTCGCACCGGTTGCCCCCTCGGTTGTAACGCCACTGGTTCAGGCAACCCCGGGCTTTGTTTAAAAAAGAACTCGAAGAAATGTAAACATTTACTTTTGCAGTGGGGCTGCCTCTGCACTGCAAGGGTTAACTGCTCATTTTGGTCTAGGGGCTAAAATAAAGAAAATATAATCACCTGATCCTCAGGCCTGCGGTGGTGAGTGCTCACCCCTCTCCCCCTCTGGCAAAGGAATGTCTCTCGGCATCCTCTAATGTAGCTGCATAAGATGTGATGACATTACAGGTTCTTGGGCCACCAGGAACCTAGTGAACACCAGGTGCCAGGTCTAGCAAGGCTCAGGTCTTCTTTAACTACTTGAAGACCGGGGTGTTAAACCCCCTTCCTGTCCAGACCATTTTTCAGTATTCAGCACTGCAGTACTTTGACTGACATTTATTCCGTCATGCAATGCTGTACTGAAATTAATTTTGTACCATTTTCTAGGGACAGATAGAGCTATATTTTGGTGGTATTTAATCACCACTGGGGTTTTTATTTTTTACTATATAATGAAAAGGTACCGAAAATGTTGAAAAAAAACAGTAAAAAAAAAGTGATCAAATTTGATCTGTATTTAGTTGCCCTAAAATGTAAAATATGTGTTGCTGTCAAGATTCTTGACACCGTTTTATTTTAAATGCTTTTACTCTAAAGTAATCTGAATTACATTTACTTCACTTATAAGGTTCTTGCTGGTCAGGTAATAATCATAACTGTTACCACAGTTATAACTGTTACCAGGTACCACATTTACTTAAGGAAATGTTTTGGTTGTGCTAATACCTAGGTGACAGTAATAAAACATGACATTTGCAGGTATTTTTTTTTGCAACTTAAGTAAAGTTCTGTCCAAATCTATAAATATAGTTAAAGAGGCCCTGTCATTTTGTGCTGTCTCTTTAAAGCCCACTCATGGACCCACCAATACTCACCTTCTGGATATTTACCCTCTACTCTGTTTTCCGTCACAGCTCATGCAAAATACCCTGTGTAAGCTCCATGCTGGATATCAGAGCCTACACAGGGTTAATGATGTAATCCCTGTGATCTGACAATGTTTGATATACTGTAAGTTGGTCTTTGTGGGCTAATAGGAACATTCTATCTTTTGCTTTTTAAACAGTTATAAACACATACCATAGTTCATGAGAATCAGGTCATTCCTGTGTGCTTAGGGTAGCTTACATGGTCTACATGGCCCTTTAATGTCACAATATAGTGTGGATGTTAGTGGGCAATAATGGAATTTCATCAACATTATACAATTTGCAAACTGGATAAGGATCCACTTTCAGGACACATTCCACACCAAGAGCATTTAGATCTTAAACATCCACTCCTTCTCTCCAGCAAGACAGAGAAAGAATGACAGTCCCTCCAGTAAGATAGCGTAGCAATCACAAGTTTTAATGTTATTTTTTGGGAATTAAAGAACACAAAAGTAGCAAAAAATAAAAAATAAAATGAATAACAAAACACTGCTATCAAAAAAATTATCAAAATTCCCATTTGAACAGAAGAACTCTACAACGGTTCTAATTAAACGATATTTACTTTTCTTTTTCAAATTAATCTTTTTCTATAGTGAATTAAAGATTGAAATTAGTCTTGCACACCTGTGCCCCTGTTCTGACATACACGCTGGGCATAACTCCCAGTGTGATATATAAACCATAACCAGCTGATGTACCAACATGTTCATCGAAGCATGAACACCTTGTCATTACCAATATAAAAAAGGTACATCATTCTTTAACTCTTGTGATGATCACTCCTGTTGTCAGTAATATTTCATGATAATATAAACAACAGATGCATTCAAATAGCCAATACAATAACATAAAGGACTTACATCCATGGGAGGGGTTATTTAAAATAATAATGATGAAAAGCCTATTTTTTATTTCTGGCCTAAGTTGAGCCATAATTGCTATAGTAACACATGCCAGTTCAAAATTGAGTGAATCTCCAGCAAAGCAAATTTCAAACAATGTATTCATCACTATTCACAGACGGTACTGAAGTATAGCCCCATGATTTGTACCAGAGATGTGTCCTATGCAGCTAGTCATCATTCGTGAAATGTAAATATTTCACTAATGATGACTACATAATCAAACATAATGCTTCCTTTTGTTTACTTTTTTACCGTTTATAAAAATTATACTCATTACCTCAGAGTCTAAACTTTAGTTATAATCACTGAATAATTATTGCTTGACTTATCTCATGTTCGATTACCTATTCGAATCATATATATGTTCCGGACCATATCTGATTACCACCTCATAGTATAAACTTTAGTTACAATCTTTAAACAATTACTATTTGACTGACTTTACGTCCGATGGTTTATGCGAACCATACAGAGGATTCTATATGCTCCGGACCATATTTGATTATATTGGATCTACTTTACTGTACTGTATATATAGGTGTACGTTTAATAAACTGCCATTGTAATTAAAGGGCCGGACAGTGGACGGAATGTGGGTGGGCGTTTTTAAACGCCCTAACAAGCCCAGCTCGTGCCCGCCGCTAAGTTTAAAAAAAGAAGTCCTCCTTTTTATGTGAGGGGAACATGGGTAAAACATAATTTCTTTATAATACATGCTTTTTAAAGAACAGTAGCATTTGTAAAATATTCTTTTACAGTTACATTATGGCTTGATGTAAATATAGCAGCAGCGTCCCAATCTCATTAATTTGAAAAACAGGTTTCTATAGTTAGTTTCGGTTGTGGCTCCTGATTTTTATTATCTAGCAGTAATAGTCTTGTGACCTTTTTTCACACTACTGCAGTGTATTTTTAACAAGGCTGGTTAGACCCCACAGAGCCCTGCTACCCTGGTGAGGCCCCCTCAAAGCTCTGGTGAGACCCCCCTCTGTATGTGCGTTATAATTAATCTAAATTAGTCGATTAATCGATTAAAAAAAAATTCGATTACTCGAACAGGAAAATTTTAATCATTACCAGCCCTACTTAAAAGCTTAATAAAATATCAAAATAGATTGCATAAAAACACTTCAAAACCACAACTCCATATTCCAGATATGAGGCAGTTGTTATGCTAAAATTTAAAGTGGAGTGCCATATTTCAGAGACAATATATAGTACATTGACTGGAGAATATGTAAGCAGCTTGCTTGGGATACAATGCATGAGGGAGAGAAGAGGCAGTTTTTTCATAAATAAAAATTACATTAAATTATTTCAGAGACAGCAGCCGAAAATATTGCACAGACTAGGTGCTAATTATGTAAGCTGTTTCACTATGCCGCGATAGAAAAAGGATAGACGAGGTGTATTATTTCAGAGACAGCAACCAGTAATTTTGTACAGATTAGCTGCACAGTTTTACTAATTGAAGAGGCAGAGATGAGGCAGATTTTATCATGAAGTAAAATTGAGAGTAACATTTCGGAGACAAAAACCAGAAATATTGTACGGACTCCACACTATGTCAGCCTTTTAGCTAGCCTGTAAATTCAGAGGCAGAGACCAGGAAAGTTTTATCATGAGCAGCTGGAAATATTGTAGGGAGTTCATAGTCAGCATTGATACAGTCGGAATAGGCCACTTTTACGACACATAGGGGTCTATTCACGAAGCAGCCGTAGCTATGGCCGATCCTTCGGCTAGCTTCGGCCCCAGGACCCCTTCGGTACAGTAGAACCGAAGGGCTGCTGTACAGGCTATTCACTATAGCCCGTACAGCTCCCGAACTTGGCCGAGCGGCTCAGTCGAGCCGAACGCATATGCCTCAGCTCGACTGAGCCGAGGTGAAAGCCGAAGCTGGCCGAGTGGCCAACCATTGGCCGGCCGACAGCCTGCTTCTGACAGCTAGGCGGAGGCAGACGTGATCTTACGGCTGTGGTAGGGGTAGGCTGTGACATGGCAGAAAAATGTTAAGTTATGCACATGGGAGCTAAGAACATGCATGCAAATTACTATCTAGGGGGTGCTCCTCTGGGGAAGTCAGGGATGGAGAAAGACCTGGGGCTCCTTATAGACCACAAACTCAACAATAGCATGCAATGCCAAGCAGCTGCTAGTAGCTTTTGCAAGAGATACAATCGTAATTCAATCACTTTATACCACTTTTTTTTACCACTGGTTCGGCCTCACCTTGAGTATGAGGCTCTGTTTTGCTCACCAGGCCTCAGGAACGAAGTCCTCAAACTTGAGAGTTCAGAGAAATGCTACAAAAAAAAGGCAATGGAGAGCCTGAGTTATGAAATTAAACTTGTTCTCCTTAGAGAAGAGACGCCCAAGAAGGAAATTGATTGCAATTTTCAAATTCATAAATGGGAACCTCAGTATTGCGACTAAACTGTTTAAACTCAGAATTCTAAAGATGACGCAAGGCCACAACATGAGGTTGGATGAGAGGTGGTTTAATCTAAGAATGCGTAAAGGGTTTGTTTACTGTTAGAGAAGTCAAAAACTGCAAAAACTGCAAAAACAGTTACACACTGCAGATAGTAGTATCAAGTGAAAGCATTGATAAATTCAATAAACAATTGGACATGTTTTTTGGTATACAGAATATACAGGGATATGGGAACTATTAGTGACATGCATACATACACACACATGAATATAGGTTGAACCAGATAGACCCGTGTCTTTATTCAACCTTACCAACTATGTAACTACAATATACTGTATGTGACTATGTACAGTAAAGTGAACACAACTTGATCTGATTCACTAACATTCACACTGCAAGGTATACAGCCTTTTCTACTTAAGTAAATAAACCCTAGAATGTAGCAGAGTTTTCTGTTAACCCTAACCCCAAAGCTTGATATAGACATTTGATAGACATGATCTACTGCATGCAGTTATAATAGTTTGGGGCATCTGGGCTATGTATATGGTATAAAATAGCATAATAAGTATTCTAGTCACACTATCAAGGAAACCAAGACTGTTTTGTAAATGTGTTCCATTACTCAACTTACAACATCATTAATTACACCCGTATGCCTCATCAAAGACACACCTTCAACATACATCTTGATTAAGGGAAAAATCTTTTGGTGGTCATGTGCTAGGCTGTCATAGACAGGCAGATGTCTCAGAGAATGAAGGGCCAGCAGAAAGTTTGCTGTCTGTAGCACTAGGGCTAACTTACCTGATGGATTTCATATTTTTGTTCACTGAAAGAAATGTGGGCTCTAGCTATTGCACCCCCCACTGCTGCTGTCAATCAGCAGAAGGGACCTGCAGTTCTCCATCAGGTCCCCTCTAGTGATTGACAGCAGCAGAGGGTGGGTGCAATAGCTAGTTTGCTATTGGCTATTGCAAATTGAAATAGCCAATAGGAATCTAGCAATGCGTTCCTATGGCAAAAAAAAAAAAAAATTGACGGCAGCAGAACCGCCCGCCAATAGAAAACAGTTGGGGGGAGCTAGCTGTCACTGCTAGCTCCGCACAATCCCTTTCTAATTTTTTTCTACTTTTTTAACTATTTTTCTATTCTGCTTGGTCCCACAGAGGGACCAAGCAGAACAGCCAAACCGAATGCCGCTCAGCGGCATTCGACTATTTACTCACTACTGTTCGGCATCTATGAGAATAGATCGAACAGCATTGAGAAGCCTGCCGGAGGTTCGGCTTAGCCGATCCAGATGTTGGATCGGCTGAGTCGAACTCCTTCTGCACTTCGGGTTGGCCGAACATGCTGTGCATGTTCGGCCGACCCAAAGCCACACAAAGCCACCCGATGTACGGCTGATTTCAGCCAATATACGGCTGGAAACAGACATACCAGCCTGAAGTGAATAGCTGAACAGCGTTCGGCTCACTTCGCTTGGGGTCGGTTAGTCACTCGTCTGCCTACGGCAGCTTAGACCCCTATGTTTCAGCTTTGCCTGCGGATAACAGAACTCAAGCATCAAAATTCAGTATCTCAATAAAATAACACAGGAACTTGAACTAGTCCAGATAAGAATGATGTGAAAATCTCTGCATCATTATATACACACTATTATTATTGCAAGAGTATGGTGTTTCCTGGAATCTGAAATACTTCGTAGGTCACACTAATAACACAGTAGGGTCAAGAAATGACGCTTACTTCAAGGGCAACGTGAGCACAAAAGTTTCTAAACACTTTGCACTGTTGACCAAGCAATAGCTATGCAGATTAGTTTGTGTTAAGCTCAAGAGAATGTGATGGCAACTATGATTAAATGTGACTGAAACAGTTATGCAAAATACCAAGCTGTTTCTTAAATCTACAGGGAGCAAAAAGTATATCTGCATACATATAACACTACAAATGCAAGCCATTAGAATGAATAATATTACCCAGAGGAAGTAGGAATCCGAAGCAAAATAGTTCCTAAACACAGCACAGGCATCGTCTTTCTATTGCTGCCTTTTCAATATACTATAACTATAAGTTTTTCAGAGGCCATTGCTATACATATCTATGTGACTATTTAAGATCTATGTGACTATTTAATGGAATTGTTGAAAATGTTAATATCTAAATGGGTAAGAACATGATATGATACAAAAGACACACATTTATGGTCAGTTTAGAAACAATTGTTTAAAGTAGAATTTTTATTTTAGAATTTAGGTAGAGTGGGAAAAGGTGAGAACCTTTGTCAAATTTTTGCTGTCAGTATTCCCATTAGTGGGATGTAGTGATGGGCCGAACACTCCCCTGTTCGGTTCGAATTCAAACTTTAGAACATGGGAAAAGTTTGAATTCGAACTCAAACTCGATGCAAGTCTATGGGGCCAGAACTTTGAAAATCAATGGTCCCTATTTTAAAGGCTTATATGCAAGTTATTGGCCATAAAAAGGCTATGGTGATTTGGGTACTGCCCTGGGGACATGAAAAATGAATTTTTTTTTTTTAAAAAAACAAATTTTTAAAGGAGCAGTGATTTTAACATCGCTTAAAGTGAAAGAATGAAAAATCCCTTAAAATATCGTGCCTGGGGGGTTCCCTTAAACTGCCTGTAAAGTGGCACATCAGTACATTGTATAGAACCTACTGCAGCAAAAATGAAATTTAAAAAGAAAAAAATGACATTTAAAAAGAAAATTTTTTTTTTAGGAGGAACACCACCCTCAAAAGTTGGGGGAAAAAAGACGTGGGGTCCCCCCTAAAATTCCCAACCAGACCCTTGATCCGAGCACAGTTCTGGCACGGCAGGAAAGGGGGGGATGAACGAGTGCCCGAGCGCCCCCCCCCCCTTCCTCCTATACCAGGCCACATGCCCTCGGCACTGGAAGGGTGCTGTAATGATCTATTAAATAGGAAGATGAAGCTCAGCTGCGGAGACACGTTTACAATCACGCGCTCTAGCACAGGAGTACGTGATGGCAAGGTTTGATATTGCCAAGCAAGCTCAGTGCATCATTGATCTATCTTCCAACCTAACTAAGCTTGCTACACCTAAAGTAATTAATATAAAGGAATGCACAAATAAGGAGGAGTCTCTAGGAACGATGTTGGGAGTGTTACGCTTCACTAATGTTAACTTCACATAGCAATGCGCGTCTTTAAGAGAGTATGTTCAATTCACACAAACCCTATACGTGAGTTCCCAATCACTTATATAGCAATGGACCTGTTGGTTTTATAACTTCCTATGTTCACTTCACATATGAAAGCCAAGTAATATCACAGTTCATCAAGCAGGGGTGTAACAAGTGGTTCCACAGAAACAGTATAATCTCAGTAGTGCATGCAATCTCATTAGCCACCAGCAGGGGGAAGACTTCCCTTATCTTCAATGCAAAAGTACGTACAAGTCCCAGATAGCTTACAGCAAAGGTTAAATCCCCTGTGGGTGGCAAGCCAGAGGGGAATACTTGCGGTTTGGGCGTCCTGCTGTTCGGGGTGGCTTGATCCTGGCCACGCTAGCTCGGAGTGTCCCAGGGTTTGTCAGCCGGGGTCCAATCTCGGGTGGTGAGTACTGAGGCAGGCTGTGGTGAGTGTGGCTGTAGGCAAGGAGACCGGCACTTGTCTGGCGTCCACGCTGGGTTGCTGGAACGCCAGACAGGTGGGAGATCAAGGCTTATGACGAGGCCGGAGGCGGTCTCGTATGACGTCGACGGCCCGGGGGCGGAGCTTCCACTCGGTTCCGTGAGTCGGAACGGCGTCGTCCCCGGGATCCATTACAGGTGCTTTTCCAGGGTCGCCCCTGGAAAAGCACCTTGTCCCCGTGCTGATGGGGGCCTGGGCTTCTTCCCCACAAGCCCTGGGGTGTTGGTTGTGGGGATCCTTTAATTGAAAAAAAATAATAAAAACGTTTTTGACAAGTCTTTTATTAACACCCCCCCCCCCAAAAAAAAGGGACCCACTGACGTAATCCAGGGTTTTGTCTTTTATTAACCCCCCCCCCCCAAAAAAAAATGTATCCACTGTCGTAATCCAGGGTCAATCACAACGTCCAGCGTTGTCCCCGATGATGACAGCTCGACGAAATAAAAAATAAAACAAGAAATAATCAATAGAAATAATTTTTTTTAAACTTGCTGCCCGCCGACCCATCTGCTTGCGATGAACTCCTGCCACAGGGTGGCATTATGGCAGATGCCGGCAAAATATAAACAATTGGGGGTAGCTAGTAGTGACAGCTGGCTCCGCCCAACTGTTTACAGTTCTACGGCATCTGACAGGTGAGCCATGATTGGGAAAAGTCATCACAGAGTACTGTGCCCTGACTGGATCAGGCCACAGGTCAGGCGCAAGGCTTTAGCCAATCAGGACTCACAAGGCGCTGCGCAGTACATCCTGAAAGTTCGTGTGTTCTCCGTGTTCGAGTTGAACTCATGCTCGACTCGAACATCAAACCCATCCCTAGCGGGATGTCCCCTCACCTCCTGGCCAAGAAATTTGACCGTAAATGCTTTAAATCTGTTAGCAAGAGAGAATCCAATTGTTGACATGCCACCCCTAGTGTCTCCTTTGGAAAATTTTCCCTGTATGTTTGTTCCAGGAACATTCATAAAGTTTTGAATCTCACTTCACTTTCTGTCCTATTAACAATGGCCAACCTAACAAATCTGGTCAACGGCTAAGAAGTCCAAGAACATTATGGATCAACTAAAGAGACAGCACAGCAGAATTTACATGTTTATAAGATCAGTTTGTCTTATAGTCTGTTTGACTGAAACTTCAGGCTAAGTCGTCTAATCTGCTCACTGTATTTGCCATCTAATATGAGTCACTGGGCCTGATTTACTAACACACGCACAATTAGTGGCGTGAGACATTAAAAAAAAATGTTTAGCATGCAAATAGGAATAAATTAGAATTGTAACCAAAAAAGTTTAAAAAAGCACCCTGAACATAAAAACAAATCTCAAAAAACTTTATCTGGCAGACCACTGGTGTGTGGAGGTCTGGAGAAGCCAATTGCACATGTGTGTGCTCACGTTCACATGCTTTTCACCTTCTAAAACACAATCACGCCGTGTTAGCACGATTTTGTAGTAAATAGCGTAACCATGTGCATCAAACGCATACACTTAAGCAGCGTATACATGCAAAGCCTCAGGCTTTTGGTACACAGTTTAATGAAGTCCAATATATGTGCTTGAAAACAGTTGTTTCATGTCAGCAATATTTTCTCACTCCAGCAACTTGCCATGAACACACAACACACTACATGCTCAGTACTGCAAATACCATGCTTTGCAGTGTGATCAAAACTTTGTTTTCTTTAAAAGAGAAATGCGTGTTATTTGCAGTAGTGCAAGTTGCAGTGTGGCCAAGTGCAATGCGAGTGAGAGGTGCTTTTGGGTTGCCAGTCAAATAAATAGCATGCAACAAACATCCTGCACTATCATCACACAGCAGGTGTGGTGTGCGTCCATGGCATGTTGCTGGTGTGAGCACACCTCCTGCACTGTCATCACATGGCAGGTGTGTTGTGCGTTCATGGCATATTGGAAACTTGAAACAGCATAGCCTACGGAGTATAATCCACTACATAAAAAAGTTACTTTGATAAAGGAAGCAGTTAACAAACAAATGGCAGAAATGCTCAGACATCCCAACTCTACCGGATGTTCCGGGAGTCTCCCGCTATTAGATAGTAGCTCCCAGCAGCCCGGGAGAGCAACATTTTCTGCGATCTGTTTTTTTTTTCTGACATTGGGGCCGGCCCCCGTCAGTCAGAGAAAAAAAACCCATAGGAATGCATAGCTAGATTGCTATTGGCTATTTCACTTAGCAATAGCCAATAGCAGACTAGCTATTGCACCCGCCCACTGCTGCTGTCACTCAACAGAGGTAAACCTGAAGTTCTCCATTAGGTCCTCTTCTATTGATTGACAGCAGCAGAGGGCAGGTGCAATAGCCAGCTTGCTATTGGATATTGTAAATTAAAATAGCCAATCCCCCCCCCCCCCCCCCCCCCCGTGGATGGGGGTGGGGGGCAGAGGGCACCTCCCTGAAATTAGAAGGGCACCTCCCTGAAATTGCCTTTTTTAGGTTGGGATCCTTGAATGCTACAACAAGCAAGATATGTCCCTTTCCACAATCCTATATGCTGGCCTTTGGTGTGTGGGAGGAAACCAGAGTACCTGGAGAAGGCCCATGCAAGCACAGGGAGACCATGCAAACTCCATGTGGATGTCATCTGGGCCAGGATTTGAACAGGGACACAGGTGCTGTAGGGCAGCAGTTCTAACCCCTAAGCCACTGGGCTGCCACAAGGGCATTATGATCATAAATGTTAGAATAAGAAGCCTACAGGATATTATCCACTCCTTAAAAGTGGCTTGGAAAAAGGAAGCAGTTGAAAATCAAATGGCAGATAGGTTACAATAAGCAAGATAATTCCCTTTCCACAATCCCATTCAATACTATCTAACATCATGCTGCAGTCCTTTAAAATATATAAAAATGTACCAATCCTCTGTGCAGGACAAACACTGGATCGATCAGCTGATCACTCCAGTGTTTGGAAATAACTGGGGACACATAGTATGTGATTTACATCACTTCCTCTTCATTCATGAGTTTCTGAATGGGGAGAAGCACTCTGTGCAGAGGCTTCTCCCCATTCAGAAACTGGTGAGAGTAAATATTTTCTGAATGAATGGGAAGCCTTTGTGCATTCCATTCATTTAGAACAGGGGCAACAGAAAAAGAGATTGAGGACTTTTTGTCCTCAATTTCTTTTTCTATTTTATAAGGGAAATATCAGGGGGCTGTTTAGACCTCTAATATTTCCCAGAAGCCCCCCCAACAGTAAGAAAAAAATTAAAATTAAATAAGAAATAATAAAATAAAAAATAAAATAAAAAATCCTGGAGGCAGGGTGCTGGGTGACGTCACACGCCTGTTAGGGGGCACTTTTTTTTTCTTGCCACGTGCGCAAAAGGAGCTGGCTACGGCTATGCTCCCACGATGCTCGTGCGGCTGCCGGCTGAATGTGTCAGACGCCGCAGACGGAAAGGGGCGAGACACCTCTCCCGGTGTGCAACGTCGGCCACACGAGCACCGCGGGAGGATAGGACGCCGGCGCCTCTAGAACACACTGGAATGCAAGCCGGCCGATTCCCTGCGTTCAGGGGCGGAAGGGGGCATGGGGTTGCACCGCAGCCATGTCCCCCGCCCACAGTTCGATCGCCTGCATTCCGGTCCAGTGTGATCTGCACAAATAGCAGCATTTTTGCACATCGCACTGGACCGGAACGTAGGCACTAATGTGCCTGGGTTCTGGGTGCAGGAGATTGCACTGTGAGCGAGAGGCCTGGCTGCGGTGCCATTGACTTCAATGCACCGCCACGCCCCCTCCCGCCCATGAACACAGGTGTTTTTTTGTTGGTAGATCTCATTGAGCTTGTCATTTGAAAAGTAGATCTCCAGACGGAAAATTGTGGGTGCCCCTGGTTTACTATTTATGCAGCCTGGTTGCCTTACAGTAATACAAAAAAAAAGTTTTAATTGGGCTTTAACCCAATGTCTATGGGCATTGTTCTTGTTCAGTGTGATTTGTTTTTAACATTCAGTGGGTGGTACATCCAATTATAAGTGGTCACATTTTCCGTAAGCTAATTTTAGGGTAAAGAAAATGGTTGCTTTCATCAAAGCATAATCACACAGGTGTTTTGCTTAATCCTGATATAGTCCCTTTAATGCAAAATCTTGCCATGTAGTACTGTATGTTACAGGTTTAGAAGAATTAATTTCAAAGCAGCTGCTTCAATGATTGCTGATAAAGCAATACTCATCCCAAACCCTAGGGCACTAATTAAGTTTTAAAGTGCTAAAACTGAGAAACAGTCATCATACAACGTATTTGCATCCCCTTTCATGCTGATGATTTGTACTTTGACTACAAGGCACAACAAACAAGCAACACAATGGCTAAAAATACTGACAATGCAGTAAAGCTCTGGCTTGCCAGTTTATAACACTGCATTTACCTTGTTTTGTTCCAATTACAAAATACTAATGGAAAATTATTTAACTGTTACAATGATTAGAGATAAACAAACTTCCAAAAACCATGGCACTTTTAAGGTTAAAATATATATATTTTTTATAGAGGTGAGGGCAGAGATATTTTTTATGATGCTTTATCCTTGTTTGACTTAAACAGTTGATCCTGAATTTCAGACCACGTTCAATTTAGACTGTAATTCACAGATGGGCAAATATAAACTCAAATTTCAGTGTAGTGTTTAAAGTTTCCGAATTTAAAAAAAAAGGCTTCTGGGAGAAAAGGAACAAAAGCTGCTTCAGAGGCTGTTTCTTCCTCACACATGCTTCTGCTATTGCCTAAGCACCTTTATCTTGGTTGCTAACAACCCCAGGTCCCACCCTTCTATTTTGGTATCACTGATATAATTTTTCCAGGAAGTAGCTCAGACTGTTTTTGACCTTATCACCTCATCAGATAGGGCTGCCAGTCATTTTCCAATTCATTCTACACAAGATTATGTGTGCTCCGTAATACACACTTTTTTGGAACCTAGTCTGGATATTTATTGACTTCAATGGGACTTTTGGTTCAGAAATATTATATTTTGGAGGTTCGTGTATTTGTAAAAATTTGGCCCAAACAAAAAGCAATCAAACTTTCAGAAGTTTTCTCATCTCTAACCTAAACATGCATCTGCCATGTTATAAAAACAAACAAAAAAAGCTTCAGCTTTAGATGTACTTTGACTTGAGAAAGAAAAGTCTATCTTTATATGCCCATAAAAACTGTTTTTATTGTAAGATCTGCTATACAATATATAGACTCCCCTGACAAAGCACAAAAGCTTTCCAAGCCTGGAAAGCCACCTGCACCATGCATCAATGTATGCAATGAACATGACTGAATGTTTTACCACAGATCTACAAGTGTATGATGTTTACCCAGTGTGCAAAGGACATCACTCTCATGCAAACCTACAATTAAAGCATGACAATGCATGAAATTG
The DNA here is from genome assembly GCF_000935625.1 of Nanorana parkeri. Lineage (NCBI taxonomy): Eukaryota > Metazoa > Chordata > Amphibia > Anura > Dicroglossidae > Nanorana > Nanorana parkeri. Next base: position 26,443 of record NW_017308255.1, on the reverse strand, counting down.
AAATTTCTCCTTGCTATTGGGAAATTCCAGATACCAGTGCCGATACTTGGCATTTTCATGAGAACTACCAGGGTTACAGTGGTTGCAGCTGCAGCTGCGTCCACCACTGTCCTGAAATCAGTAATTGTATCTGTATCTGTGAGTACTTGGACAAGTATCGGTACGAGTACTTGGTTTGGAAAAAATGGTATGGGTGCATCACTAATATGCCGAAAATCTGGGTCTGAACGTGCGAATTGTGGCCGTCAGCAACTAGTCAATGTTAGGGCAGAACGCAGAGTAGCAAGACTGGTACAAGACAACAGAAGGGCAATAGTGCAGTGTCAGATTCCTCGCATCACCTTTCAACATCTCGTGGAGTCACGAGGCGGCCCAATGAAGTCATCTTGTGGAGTCATCTCGTGGCCCAACGAAGTACTGATGGGGTGGTCATAATAATCTGGCCACTCAGTGTATATACAGTATTTTATAGCATAGACCCTGCTGAGAGACTGCCACAAGCAACATCAGAGGTAGCCAGAAGCTACATGTAGAGTAGGAGTGGGTCACTTCATTTTAGTTGAGTGATGTATATTTGGTTACTGCAAAAATTGTTTAAGATTGCAATTTAAGCAGTTTTCCCTGGTTTCAGTAGTGTAGAGTGGGGTGGTGTTGGGGGTGTGGGTAACTTCCTTTAAGCCATAGAAATCATATGGTTTGTGTTTGGTTACAATAAAGAAAGACAGGAAACAATTCTCAAATGTATTTTAAATAGGCACTACAATCAAAGAAGCAAAAGCTGTTTTCATGCAGACATGATTTTTGCCTAGATATAAGAATATATATTTTAGGCAGTTTTCTCTGATTTCAGTAGTGTCCCCATATGAGACAGTTACATTCAGGGGATGACTGGGCCGGGGGGCAGGGTGGCAAATGCCCCCTTCAGCTTCCTCGCTACACTAATAGCGTATCTTCTCAGAAGCTGCACCCAGCTCGCAGAAGTTCTGACAGTGTGGGAGACGGGAGGATGCACTTGGCGGTGGATCTCTCCTCAATCTGGGGAATGTCCCCAGAACTCGGGGATGAATGTAGGGCTGCAACAACTAATTGACTAAGTTGATTATAATCGATGATTGAAAATGTTCTCCAAGTTTTCAATCATCGATTATCGGCTTTCGATTAGTTGGCCCTGTTCACAGCTCCACACATGCCGCATGCCGCACCTCCTCCCCGCCTCCCGCTTGCCGCTTTTAGACCCACCCGCCTGCATCCACGCTCTGCACGCGCACCTCCTCCCCGCCTCACGCTTGCCGCTTTTAGACCCACCCGCCTGCACCCACTCTCCACATGCCACACCTCCTCCCTGCCTCACGCTTGCCGCTGCTAGACCCGCCCGCCTGCAACCACGCTGCACACGCCACACCTCCTCCCTGCCTCACACTCACCGCTCGCCTACATCCATGATCGGATAGCAGTAGATGTTTTTCTCATTTAAACCAGAAGCCAATTTCCAGTTAGAGCTAAGCATGAAATGTAGACTACTAGATACAAAAAAAATGTAATTCAGTAGATAAAAAATGATCAACATACAGTACATTTCAGACTTCAGCTAAAATGAATTTCATTTTTATGCCAAACCAGCATATGTAGTGACATTGATTTTTCCATCAGTATTAGAAAATTAGGTTCATTAAAGGAGAACTATGAGGTGTGTGCTTTTCACTCACCTCATAGTTTTAGCCGACCTGTGACAATGAGACTGTCACTGGTCGGCTCAGTAGATCGGGAAGTGAGCAAATACATACAAACACTGCCGTGACAGGGGAGGGGCTGGATTCCCCCCTCCCCGATCCTCCAGCGCTGACTGGCGGAACGGACGGGGAGGGGGCGGTTACAGCTGGCTCAGCCTCTAGATAGGCAGAGCCAGCTGTCACTCACGCAGCTGGGTGGATCCAGACATAATTGCCAGGATCCGCTTCAGCTGCGGTATACTGAGCTTAGGTTGATGGGAGGACGCTAGTTTATGTCCTCCCGTTACCCTAAGGAGAACTATGGGGAAAAGCCCTAACCCCATAGTTCTAACCCCAAGGCCTTCAAGCTTCAACTGATGATATTAACAATAATATTAACAATTCTTGTAATCTATCTACTGCTGTAGTGAACTGTAGTATACAATGAACAACTAGAATAGCCTATTATTATTATTATTATTATTATAATGCATTGTATAATGGAAAATTAAAGATCTGTATGTTGATCTCACGCTTTAGCAGTGATCTATCTATCTATCTATCTATCTATCTATCTATCTATCTATCTATCTATCTATGTGACTTTCTATGTTTTATAGCTTAACCCTTTTGCTGCATCACTGCCTTGTAAACAGACTTCTGGTTGGTATTGCAGTCAGGTGATTGTTTACATTTGTAAAGCCAGCTTTCATCTTTCTACCATATGTAATTTGATTGGCTGTACAGCCACCTGATACATTGTACAGGTCCCAAAACATGGCACCTCCCACCATGCCAGATGTTACATAGCTAGTCAGGTTGAAAAAAGACACAAGTCCATTGAGTTCAACCTATAGAGAGAAAAAAACCTTTCAAAAAACAGAACCATATGGCAACAGTTACCCACAGTTGACCCAGAGGAAGGTACACAAAACTCCTATACAGCATTGTTCAATTTGCTCCGACAGGGGAAAATAATTCCTTCCTGATCCCATAAGGCATTTGGATCCCTGGATCAACGATCTCTGGTGTTTTTTAACTTATAAAATACTAATATTTACTAATATTCTTTGCATTTAGGAATGCATCCAGATTATTTAAAAAAATATGCAAAGGTTATGCAAAGGTTAAGCAAAGGTTAAGCAAAGGTTAAGCCTCTTTTCCTCCAGACACGAAGAGTGCCCTCTTATCCTTTGAAGTGGCCTTGAAGTGCATAATTTTGCACCAAGCTCACCATGTGGACCATTTATGTATTTATATTTTATGCATTTATATTTAGTAATCATATTCCCCCTTAGCTGCCTTTTCTCAAGAGAGAACAAACTCAGTTCAGGTAATCTTTCCTCATAGCTGAGCTCCTCCATGCCTCTTATGAGTTTAGTTGCCCTTCTCTGCACTCTCCCCAGTTCCACAACATCCTTTTTGGATTTGGAATACGCGGTTCAGTTTTGGGCACCAGTTCACAGTTATTGCATTCTATTATTGAGTCTATGATCTACCAGAACACACAGATTCTTCTTTATAATTGACTCCCCCAATTATACTTGTCTTAGAGTGTACGACGCATGCATGTTTTTAGTCCCCAAGTGCACAATTTACATTTATTAACATTAAACTTAATTTGCCAAATAGTTGCCCTATCAAACAGTGCATTGATATTTGCTTGTTGGTTGGAGACATCCTGTAAGGACTGTATTCCACTACATAACTTTGTGTCATCTGCAAACACAGAAATTATACTTTTAATCCCAAACTCTATATAATTTAAAAATAGGTTAAACAGTAAGGGTCCTAACACTGTACCTTGGGATTCACCACTAACAACCTCAGACCATTCAGAGTATGAATCATTAATAACTACGCTCTGAATACAATCTTTCAACCAGTTTTCTCTCCAATTACTGACTGAATATTCTATACCTACAGACCTTAACTTACACATTAGCCGCCTCTGGGGGACTGCATCAAATGCTTTTGCAAAGTTCAAGTAGGGAAAAGCCAAGGACAATCAGCCAACATCCATTTGCTGATCATCCCTGCAGTTAATGTCACCTATAGGTTCAGTGACGTCATATCCTGACTGCTGTGGATAGGAATTAAGCTAATTAAGCACAATCTGTGCTTCATTAGCTTCATTGGAGTGCAAATGCATCTATAGGGGTCTAATGTCTCCTTAAAAACAAACTGTCCTAACAATAGTGTATAGAAAAAAGTAAAAAAAATTAAAGTAAATAAAGTAAATAAACAAAACCAAAAAGTACCCATCACATCACAGATTTCTATGCCAATAACCTTCTCAACTCGTTTGAGTCAAAAATACTAATTTCCAAGAAAAGACTTCTACAAGTATCTTCAGCTCAGGCATTATCTCCCTACCTTGCAAATAAAATACAATCTCTATATCAGGATCTTATATTTCTACAAAGTCTGTAAACCTACCCAAAAAAGTATCTCCTACTACTACAAGCTCCTGTCTGGCTTACACTCTTCATGGAAATTGCCATCCAAGCCTCTGAAAATTGCCACATGTATAAACAACTGGTAATCACTTCAGAAGTTACTTTACAAGTGGTATTACACCACCCAGAGAATTGCAACCATTTTCCAACCCATTATCCACTGTGCTGGAAATTAGGAAATGGAAATCTAAACACATAGGCTCTCTATGTCATAGTTGGTGGACATCAGTGACATGCCGTGCCTTCTGTGCTGGGTGAGTATTAGGATCCAGAGCGCCTCTAGGTGGCGCAGGAGCTGAGACCTGCAGCTCCAGTGCTCACCTGCAGGTGTTTCCCAGCTGCCAGTACTTAGCCATCACCTGGTGCTTCCTGGGAGGATATTTAAACCCTCCCTGCAGTCAGGATGATGGCTCAGTATTGTTTCCTGTTTCCTGAATCTTGAACCCTTAGTCCCCAGTTCAGGAGAATCCTGCTTTCCGTCCAGAGTCCTGTTACCAGTCCTGTACCCTGTTTGTGTCCCGAGCCCGGTTACCCATTTGCAGGCCTAGATACCTCTTGTTGCCATTACCTGCCTTTCCTCTTGTTGCCATTACCTGCTTGTCCTCTTGTTGCCATTACCTGCCTTTCCTCCTGTTGCCATTACCTGCTTGTCCTCCTGTTGCCATTACCTGCTTGTAGTCTGGTTGATGTTACTTATTTATGTTTGCTTTTGGGTGTTGTTTAGTTTGCTGTTGATTAAACTGTATATAAAACATTCTGCCCTGTCCGGTGTGGTCATAAGTGTTTGGTCTGCCTGTGTGGGTACCTGCGCAGGTGTGGGGTCACCTGTGCCGGTATCCCTGACAGAATACTGAGCCCAAGTAACTGCCAAATCGACCACACAGGGACCTGCTCGCTTTCTGAGGTATTCCAGTGTCAAAATGGATCTCGAGCGCATGCATGGTTATGTGCGTTTAGCATCCGAGGCACCGCAGCGCTGCCGACAATTATTCCAGCGCTCCCCCAGAGCAGAGCTATTGGAATATGTCCGCAGCGCTCACCGTTTTATGGATACCACTGGTTGTCCTTTTTGGGATATCCAACCCCTAATCCAGATTTGGACAGAACTTGCTCTGAGTGGTAATAAGGGTGATTACTTTTCCCCTCCATTTACCCTGCCACAGGTTTAGTCGCTTTTTTGAGCATTACTCTGCGTGTTCTCGGCTGATGCCCGGCTCCTGGTCTCTGACGATCCTGTGCCCGATGCCCGGCTCCTGGTTTCTGATGATCCCGTGCCCGATGCCCGGCTCCTGGTTTCTGACAATCCCGTGCCCGATGCCCAGCTCTTCGCCTCCGCTGATCCGGTGCCTGCTGCCCAGCTCTTTGCAGCCGAGGGTCCTGGGGATTGGGACATCCACCGCACGTGGGGTGATCATGTGCGCAAGCCCGGGCTTGGTAGTGGTGTTATCCTGGGGAACGGGGGAGTTCCATTTGAGCACCCCTTGCTTCCAAAGGGTCTCGCTGCGTTCCCTGAAGTATGTGGTGACCTGGGTCGGGTGGCCACAGCTTTGGGGTATCCAGGTGGCTGGCTGAACGCGATGTCGGTCCTAGTGACCCCCCATGTTTCATTGCGGTGGTCTGCCCGCTGAAACCCAGGCTCCTTAGTGCTGGGGGGGCGCCCTACGGAACCCTGGTACTCATCGCCTTTCTGTTGGGTCTTCTGCTGGCCTGTGGAAACTTCTTCCGGATCCAGGTGGTGGACTGCTCGGCCTAATGCCTGACCCTGGCGGAGTGGGTGCTCGGCTGGTCCCTGAACTTTGGCCCTGGGGCATATGGTGGACTTGGCGGCCTAATGAGACCCTGTCCCT
>NW_017308255.1:8838-15016 GCF_000935625.1 Nanorana parkeri | reverse complement strand
TTGAACCCCCCTATCCCCCCCTTATCTACGCCCCTGCATACAGCAGCCCTTCAGTTCGACTGAGTCAAAGGGCTCCGGCGGCCGAAGAGAGCCGAAGGATCAGCAAAAGCTACGGCTGGATCCTTCAGCTTCTTTGTGAACAACCCCCCCATTTCTTTGAAGTGGACCTAGCTTTGTGCACCTGAACTCAATCATTCGGGGTTGTGTTAACATACCTTTGGCAATAAAGTGCTTTGGATACAGTATATAAGCTTGGGGATATAATTTGGGGTGAATACAATATGTCAGGGTTGGACTTTATTATCCATTGCTAGTTTTTTCGCGGTCAGTGCAGAGATAAATGTTCATACCTATTAGGATCCACAGCGCCTCCAGGTGGCGCTGGAGCTGAGCCCTGCAGTTCCTGGGCTCACCTGCAGGATTCTCTAGGCATCCAGGAACTGCTAGGTACCAGACCACCGCTGGGTGGTGCTGGGACCTACAGCTCCAGTGCTCACCTGCGAGTGTTTCCCAGCTGCCAGTACTTAGCCATCACCTGGTGTATCCTGGGAGGATATTTAAACCCTCCCTGCAGTCAGGATGATGGCTCAGTATCGTTTCCTGTTTCCTGAATCTTGAACCCTGAGTCCCCAGTTTCGTAGAATCCTGCTTTCCGTCCAGAGTCCTGTTACCAGTCCTGTACCCTGTTTGTGTCCCGAGCCCGGTTACCCATTACCTGCCTTTCCTCTTGTTGCCATTACCTGCTTGTCCTCTTGTTGCCATTACCTGCCTTTCCTCCTGTTGCCATTACCTGCTTGTCCTCCTGTTGCCTTTACCTGCTAGTAGTCTGGGTGATGTTACTTATTTATGTTTGCTTTTGGGTGTTGTTTAGTTTGCTGTTGATTAAACTGTATATATAACATTCTGCCCTGTCCGGTGTGGTCATAAGTGTTTGGTCTGCCTGTGTGGGTACCTGCGCAGGTGTGGGGTCACCTGACAGTGAGGCATTCCCCATCCCCGCCCCCATCCCTCCCTGTCCCTCACTTGCTCGTCACTAGTGAGGCATCGAGATTGATGTCCTCACCGTTTTTTTTTTGTCTTTTTTTTTTTTTGGACAGCTTGGCCCAATGGCACTTTGCCATTGGTCCAAACCATCCACAGAGCTCACGTCTCTAACATAGAGTAGAGGCTGTGACAGCTCTTGCCTCACTATGTTAGGTTACACAAGCAGTGGGGAAGCCCGCTGTTGTGTAACCTAACAAGCTGTCAAAAGTCGGATGCAGCTCTGCTTGTAATTAACAGGCAGGTTAACAGGTACTGCCCTCTCCTCCTGTGTGCAAAAACATCTGTTTTGGGTTTTTTGTATTTTTGTGTTTAGGATTTTTCATTATTAGATTTTATATTATACTGTAATATAAGTCACTCTGTTTGTCTGTTGGCTGGCTAATTTATCAGTGAATTGACCAACAGGGTTATTCACAAAAGGGTGAAGAGCTTGGAGAGGGCAGGAGAAGTGAACAATCTAGGACAACATAGCTGAACAGGAAAGTGAGCTGAATTTGATATATTTTCCAAATCAGCTATTTTGACCTAGATTGCTCACTTCTCCTGCCTTGTCCAAACTCTTCACCCTCCTGTGAATAACCCTGCAAGTGTTAACAAATATGCTATGCACTTTTTTTGACTGAATACATGCTTACAGGCTGTCACGCCTAATTGGGTTAGCACGGTTTGGATCTCAACTGCGGAGGGGTATTTGCCCTAAAAAGGCCAATCAGATGTGAATCTCAGGCGTCACTCGCAATCTTAACGGTGAGTTTGAGATTCTACCATCACAGCCACAGCATATGTTTTCAGCAGGGACAGCCTATTGAATCATAACCTGTATACTGACACTAGGTACAACTATGTGTCAACCAGGAACTGTAGGATATAGTGAGATGAGCCCCAATCGGACCAGAGGTTGAGGAAATCGGGTGACGATCTGAGGGGTTCCCAGTGGATGGAGTACGGTGGCAGCAGGTTGTGGAAAGGTCCTGGCAGCGGGTTGAGGAGAGGTCCTGGCAACAACAATGAGGTTTGTAGGTTCAGGAGGCAGCAGGCGTTCTGACCTCAATATCGGAACGCCATGTTGCGTCGTTCGTGCCCTTAAATACTGCCTGGAAGTGGGAAGGGGCCGGTGATCGGCCCGAACGACTTCTGCGTTCCAGCGTGGAACGCAATCTGCTGCGTCACGAGTAGGAGCTTGTGCGGCTTCCGCGTTCCACAGTGGAACGCAGGGGGGCCGCTGCCGAAGCAGGAGTGAGTGGCCCGGCAGCGTTACACAGGCTGGACAGGGTTCAAAGTTTATTTCCACTTTTACAGGTTACCATTAGGGATGGGCCGAGTGTTCGATTCAAACACGAGTTCGAATCGAACATCGGCAGTTCGAGCGCTCGACGAGCGCCGAACTTTATGGCATGTTCGCGGTCTGTTCGACCGCGTACATTCCATAATACAAAATGCCCACTGAAGCTCTGATTGGGCAAAGTCTTGCACCTGACCACAGGTCAGGTGCAAGACTTTGCCCAATCAGGGCTCAGCGGAGGAGGGGCCTGAAGGTATGGCTCCCAGCCTGCAGACGAAGTGGAGGCAGGGGGGCGGGGCATAGGAGCCGCGGCCGGACTCAAGGAGAAAAGCCAACGGACCGCCGGGACAGCGAGTGGACGGACCAGCTAAGAGATATATTAAATTCATATTTTTAGGTACGACGTGCTATTTTTAGGTATGAAATAGGAACACAACATAGAACAATAACAAACATAAAATGGGTTTTCCCAAATCTGACTGCAAAATTAGAACTACACTTTAAGACCAGGCCCTGAGAGTTCAGCCTCCTGGGAGACTGAGTGCTTGGTGGGGCTATTCTGATCACTGAAGACCTCACATAAGCTATTCCTATGAAGAACACTAGAACTAGGGGACAGTGGAGCATCTTCTAGAAACTCCATTGATCTGAAGCTGCAGTCAGAATCCCGTTATAGAGCAAACCCAGGAAACACTGTTTTATGGAGCGTTAGTTCAGCTTGCTGTGTGCTCATAACATTGAACCCCATCCAGGGACTGTCAGCAAAAGAAGCTGTTGGAACCAAGTGCATTTTGGGTTTTCCACATTCTCCTTCACTTCTAAGAGTTCTACAATAAAAACCCTTTAAAATACATTTCTGAGTGGAGACTGTGTGTGCTAGAGAGGTATCAGGAAAGTCTGCATATCTCCTAGGGAGGTTTCAGGAAAGTCTGCATATCTCCTATCTATTCAGAGCCTCCTAGTTTTCATGTGCTAGTGATGAGATTCGGATTTTGGTCAAACATGAGTTTAACCTGAACCCAGCCTGTTTTCAGTTCGTCGAAACGCTAAACAAATGTAAATCCAATGTTAATCACATGGTTAATCACGATGACCCGTGTGCCCAACAATGTTTCCCTGCTGCCCAGTGATACCACAATGACTCACTACACAATGATATCTTCCCACCACACTACCTCATCTAAATGACAGAATCTCCAGCTCTGCGGTAACGTAAACACAGCAGCGGGGATGCCAGGTGACATCATTGACCATTTTTGGTCAAGATCATTGATGTCACCCAGGATCCCCAGTTCTTTGTTTACATTCCAGCATTTGGGAATCTGCCATTTGGCGGTGGTAGTGCAGTGGGGAAGCATCATTAAGCAATAGGTTGTTGTGGCATCAGAAAAAAAACACTATCGGGTGGCGGAGAATCATTATTGGGTGGTGGATTGTCTTGATTGATAGTGGATTGATAGTGGATCTACATTGCTGGATGATGTAATTGTCATTGAATAATTATGGGGGCACTGTTATTGTATTGTTATTAAAATATTTTTTTATGGTGTCCATCTGTTTATTTGCATTGTTTGGGGCAATGAGTAATAAAGAATACTAATGTACCTTTTACATATTCCCCTGAGGGACAGGAAACCTGGAGGCCCTTTATTATGAGAAGGGCTTCCAAATTCCGATAAGAAGGGGGAGGGCGGCAGGCTCCCTGCATAAGGACATGGTAGAATTTTAAGAGGAACCCTTCACTCTTTTTGTGTCATTTTAAAAGAACAACATCGTATTGTTCCATAACTTTGTATGCAGCTTTAAGACCCCCCCCCCCCTCTCCCTTTTCCCTTTAAGCTGCATGAAAAGACCCACTGAATGGAATTTACAAAAAACAAAGTTTTTGCATCAGTAAACATCCTTGAGACAATGCCAAGATACCTGTTCCCTTTTAGAAATTAGCTTTAAAACTAGCCTTGAAAATCATTTAGGCATCTAGCTGTGGTGAAGACGACTTGCTGAAGTTCAAACCGAGCATCATAATGATGGGCTTGAACGGGCTCGAATTTGGTTTGAATTCGAACTTTAGAACATCCAAAAAGCTTGAATTCGAACTCAAACTCAATGCAAGTCTAGGGGGTAGAACTTTCAAAAACAATTGTCCACTTTAAGAGGGCTTATATGCAAGTTATTGGCCATAAAAGTTGTATGGGAATCCGGGTACTGCCCTGGGGGACATGAATCAATGAGAAAAAAACTTTTCACAAATTACGTTTGTAAAGGAGCAGTGGTTTTAACATCACTTAAAGGGTAACAATAAAAATGAAAAATTTAAATATCGTGCCTGGGGTGTCCCCTTAAACTGCCTGTAAAGTGACACATCTGTACAATGTATAGAACCTGCTGCAGCAAAACTGACATTTCTAAAGAAATTTCTTTTTATTCTTAAAGCGTGCAGTTCCCACTCCCAAACAATACCAGACCCTTCAGGTCTGAGAGGAATGTTAGGAGGGACCAATTTTTATTTTAAAAAATCTTGGGGTTCCCCCTTAAAGCCATACCAGACCCTTAAGGTCTGGTAGGAATATTTAGGAGGGACCCCATGTAAAAAGCCCACAAAGAAGTGTGTGGGGTTCCCCCTCAAAGTCCCTACCAGACATTCAAGGTCTGGTAGGAATTTTGAGGCGGAACCCCACCCCCAAAAACGGGGAAAAACATAGGGTCCCTCCTAAAATTCCATACCAGACCCTTGATCCGAGCATAGGCCTGGCAGGCCTCGCTCGTCCCCCCCTGCCCCCTGCCTCTCATACCAGGCTACATGCCCTCAGCACTGGGAGGGTGCTTTTCCAGGGTCACCCCTGGAAAAGCACCTTGTCCCCGTGGGGGTCTGGGACAAGGGCCTCTTCCCCACAAGCCCATGGGCGTTGGTTGTGGGGGTCTGCGGACAGGGAGGCTTATTCACATCAGGATACCCCCTTAATAAAGTGGCACCCAGATGCACCCCCCCTTGTGAATGAGAATGGGGTACTTGTACCCCTACCCATTTATTAAAGGGTTAAATAAAATTGTAAATAAAAAGCCCACACTTTATTTGGACAAGTCTTTTATTTAAAAAAAAAATGGATCCACCGATGTAATCTAGGGTAAATCACGATGTCCAGCATTGTCCACGACGATGATGACTAAATAAAAAAATAATAAATAAATAGAAATAATAAGAAAAATAAAAAACGACGACTGCCATCCCGTACGCTGGGACGTACACCCGCAGCATAATGGCATTTTGACAGACGCCGGTAACATATAAACATTTGGGCGGAGCTAGCAGTGACTAGCTCCACCCAACTTCTAAAAAGCCCCCTTTTCTCTCCCCACTGGGTCCTTGCACAGCCCACTGTGGAAACAATCTGTTCCTTTGTATCCATAACCTGGGGTGTGAAACCTCCAGCTCCTCTAGATGCTATTTGCAACACATGCCTGCCAATATTATCCCTTAAATGACTTTGCCCAATCATGACTCTCACTGTTCTCTGTGCCCTGATTGTGGTCAGGTGCAAGTCTTTAGCCAATAAGGGCTTCACAAGGCGCATTGCCTTGTGGTACATTCGAACAGAACACACAAACTAGTGATGTTCAAGTTGAACTCACGAACAACTCGAACATCAAGCTCAACCCTAATCATAATGGGGAAGAAAGGGGATTTAAGTGACTTTGAATGTGGCATGGCTGTTGGTGCCAGACGGGCTGGTCTGAGTATTCATTCTGGTGGTGGTGGTGTAATGGTGTGTGGGATATTTTCTTGGCACACTTTGCGTCCGTGATGCTATCATGACAATATGGACCAAAATCTCTGAGAAATATATATATATA
>NW_017308255.1:1567-8744 GCF_000935625.1 Nanorana parkeri | reverse complement strand
ATATATATATAAGAATTACTGACTGTGCAGGGGTGGGAGAGACAGTTTTGGAGGAAAGCCCGATGCGAGAATCAAAAACTGGTATTGGCAAGATAAGGGAAGAGAAAAATTGCAAAATTTTGAGTTGTCATGAGAACATGAATAGAAAGAGATAATCTTCTATAAAACCTTATATGTGGTGGACACATGATAAGTGTGTGTCTAGGCCTGACTGAGTGCTGGAATGGATTAGACTCTGAAATATAATGGAGATCTGAACTAAGAAACAATGATAGAATGTAGTTAGAGAGAGAGCCTGTGAGTGAAACAGAACAGAAGAGGTGCTCAGTTTAACACAGTGGCCAGGTCTAAGTATAAACTAAAAAGATGGTGGTAAATTGTTATGACAACCTGAGTTGCTATATTGTTTTGAATATATCCTTTTACGAGAACATCAGTTATTTTCATTTGAGCCATAACAAGTGGGCAGGACTCAGTCTTGCTGAGTGCACAGACTTTCTAAAATACATTTGATGCTGATTATTTCAATATGTATATATATATAAAATAAGTGTTTTTCATGAATAAATTTGAAAGTGCAGTATAAAATATATGTTTCAGTAAAAGTTGATTCTGAAATGGTTCTACATTCATCGTTTAGATCGTTCCTCTTTAATTACACTATGTACATATTTTACAATCTGCATATGTATGCAATACAGTAGCCTCATACATTTTTTATAGAACAAAGTCACACAAGTCAGCAGATGTATAAACCATAATTAGTTTAAAATATGTATTATGCTACATAGTAACTTTATGGTGCCTTTGATTAATATGGTGGAAGTCAAAAAGTTGCTCCTTAAAACCAGAGGGATGGTATTACCAGGGTGCAGGTGCTGTCCTTCTGCAATGAACAGCCTCATAGACTAACACATTCAGCAGTTCTTTTGTTACACAGAATTCTACAAGACGTTTAATAATATCATCCTCTCAGCTATCTTTGTACTGCTCCTAATGTCGATGACAATGCCCCATACGTGTCTTCCCTTGTAGACATCATTATTACGTTGTGAGAGTTAGTCTGCTCACTCACTCAGTAAAACTCTGCACTACAATACATATTTAGCCATTACTATTAAATGGTTGTTTCATTTTAAAATTCTTAAACAAAATTATGTAATTAACACATCAAAATATATAAAGTCTAAAAAATATATACCTTGAACAAGCTGCATATCTTAATTGTACTACAATGTACTACATCATTTTGATTATAGTTTACAGTTTGTGAAAACCATTCTGCTTGGACAGGGTTGCAAAGATTGTGGCTTCTTGTCACACTGAGCATGCAAAGATCATAGCAGAGCTTCTGAAATGGTGGCGCATTTGAGTATAGCATAGGTGCTCACAGCTATTTTAATACTGGATGTAATGAGATTAGTAGAAGTGGCCATAATTGAAAAAAACATCTTTATGCATCTGGAAAATGCCAGCATTCAAAAGGGTGAAGAGTTTGGAGAAGGCAGAAGAAGTTACCAATCTAGGACAACATAGCTGAACTGGAAAGTGAGCTGAACTGGAGAGTTTTCCCAAATCAGCTTTGTTGTTCTAGATTGTTCACTTCTGCTTTCTCCAAACTCTTCACCCTTTTATGAATAACCCTGTAAAATTCGTATTGGCAGACTGTGAAATATGTTAAATATTATATAGAGAATAACCAGAATCAATAGTGGTGAGAGTTCCATAAGAATCAATGGCAAATCACTGATGAAATCAGTTATGATCTTTCTGCTTCTGTTAAAAACTGATTGAGCTGGTGGTGTACCATTTTCTGTATTGTAAATGTGGTCAATGTTACTGTGACCTAAATTCTCCATTAAGGAGCAGCAAATGGCAGTGAATGAGATTGACTTGATGAGCATGTGGACAAATCCAGTCACTAGAGACCTTTTATAATTATGGGGAAAGATCTGATGAGTATGCATTACCAAACAAGGGGTAGTTGATTGGTAAATCAATCAATTGCCACTTGATAATTTTATTTTTTATTTGAAGTTATCATTTGGTGAATATTTATAAGTACTAACACTATAGATTGTTGATCCAGTGAGTATAGAAAATAAGAAGATAACCCCCATAGGTATGTACTCCTTGGGAATCAGTCAAACACACTTTGTAAAAATGTGTAACAGTTTATTAAATAACCATAAACAACATATAAGTTAAAATGTTATGCATGTGTCCTGCTAATTTGTATATACCTTATTGGACACAAATCAGTTACTGGAGGGTCAGGCCAGACCACATATGGAAAAGATCATACATGATGGAAAGATAAGCCAATTGCAACTTGGTCCATGGAATATCCGGTTTCCATAGAGGCTCAGGAAGATATTTTCCCTGTTGGAGCAAATTTTACCATTCTTTAAAAGGGTTCTTTTTGCCTTCCTCTGGATCAGCTGTGGGTTTAGGGTCCTGTGAATGGAATTTTAAATTAGCTTATTTATATTTCAAATGGTTGACTTTGATAGACAAGTGTATTTTTTCAACCTGGCTAACTATGTAAGAACTGCCCTTATAAATGTAATATCCTTTCTGGTATTTTATGTATTGTATACTGCATTTCTGTTGACTTCACAAAACAGTAACTCCACCATAAAGAAGAGAAATTCCAACATTTACCCAATTACTGTTATAATTATCATATAAATTGTAACATATTTATAATTTACCATCGTTATTTCATGCAGTAGTCACTTATTAAGGATAGTAAGATTGAGAGCAATTTCAATTTCTAGCCACTTTTGTTTTTGTGACTTTCTATTGCAGTCCAAATATATCAGATTAGAGCTTTTCATTTAGTTAATTTCCTCATGCACATTAGACCTAATTAGGTTGCTTCAGTCATAACTTACCCTTAATTACCTGTAAAATATCCCATTTACATTTGCAATTTATAGGTTTGTAAGGAGATTGAGTAATATAAGAAACATGACTGTAATTTACATATGCAAATTGGGTGAATATTAATTAGACACACTTTTTTTTCTGAATTTCAACAAAGCAGTATTGAGAATGATGTATACTTCACTTTTGCTGAATTGTACTTTCAGCAGTTCCCTGGCGATGACTTTTGTTATAATGATAAACACATAGGCATGCTTACAACATAGCATAACCCAAATTGATTTGGGTTTATATGTTGTTTTGTATTGTTCTGTGCAGGGAACTGCAAGAAATGACACATGGAAGATTAATCTATTTAGGAGATTATGAACAGGATGCTTTGATATGCTGTGAGCTACTGAAGAAAAAGTGAAGATTTAATAAAGACTAACAGGCCTACTGAATGCCAGCTCACGCTGCACCTCTGCTTAGTGCTCTGCATCCTTATAATACTTGTTTTTTGTCTTTAGTCTTTCCTCTAGCAACTGATGACAATGTTACATGGTGGACAAATCTAACAATAAACCAATTTCCAAAAATATGTGTGGCATGGGGTTCATTGATGTGTTTGATGCCCTGGCACACAATGTTATTTTCTTTCACTTAGATCAAATAAACCAAGTTCCTTAGATAGAAGGAACAGCAAAAACCACAAAGTAGCTTAGTTTATCCACTTAAAGCTAGGCTATGTTTCCCTGCTCATGCCAGTTAGCCACAAAAAAAGAACTGCATACGCTTTGTTGAAGGCAGCAAAGATTTAATTTTAACCCCTTCAGCTTTCATATCTGAATACCCCCTTATAAGCCAGGGCAATTGTCACATTTCAGATATGCAGTTTTCTTTTTTGACCAGTGTTAGTTTTAAAAAAGTAGCTATACTATAAACAAATATATACTTTTTAATCTATCATTTGTCCCATTTAGAATGGTATTAAAATGATCTTTCTGGTACAAAGCATGGCAAATTGCATGTTCTTGTTATGTGTCACTGAAAAAGTAACAAACATAACTAATAAATACAAAAATAAATAAATGGTAAAAACAGAAGGGGGGGACGTTAATTAGGACTGGTTATAGTTAAATTAGAGTTAATAAGTGGTTAAATAAGAATACTTCATAAAAATTGACTTGCAGGGTTTCTTTACCTTATGAATGAAACAGTAAATACAATGAAACAATATATTGATACATTTTATTTACCAAAATAGCTATTGCAGACTATCTGCAAGTGCCAGTTTACACATTGCATTGTGCTTCATTTTGACAGCTGCTACTGCTGTATAATTGCAAGTAAAATAGGCAACAGGTAGAGAAGAGTTGTAAGTAGGACAAACAGATGCATCTTAAAAACCTTGGTGAATTGTTTTTAGGAGGAATCTCTTACATTGAAAATGATCAAGTGGTTAAGGGGTAACTAGCTTAATGTTTCACATTATCATTGTATAGTGTCTGGTAGTATTGCCACGCAGTCCCATTGAGTTCAGTGGGGAGACATCCACGCGGCAATCGCAGGAAAAAAAGGTTTGTGTACCTTTTTTTGCAATACACGATGCGCAGGAAACCTCGCGATCCGTCCAGCCTCCAACCCGGTCATTCCTGCATACTTTCCACTCTTTCTGCCTCCTTTTTGATGGAGATACTCTTCTGGACATGTGGACTTACCACTAAGGGGTCTATTCACTAAGCTGCCGTAGGCAGCCGAATGAATGGCCGACCTAAAGCGAAGTGAGCCGAACGTTGTTCGGCTATTCACTTCAGGCTGGTACGGCTGATTTCAGCCGTAGATCGGCTGAAATCAGCCGTACATCGTGTGGCTTCACGTGGCTTTGGGTCGGCCGAACATGCTCCGCATGTTTGGCCGACCAGAAGTGCAGGAGGAGTTAGACTCAGCCGATCCAACATCTGGCTCGGCTAAGCCGAACCTCCGGCAGGCTACTCGCTGCTGTTCGGTCTAGTCTTATAGATGCCGAACAGCAGTGAGTGAATAGCCAAATGCCGCTGAGCGGCATTCGGCTCGGCTGTTCTGCTCAGTCCCTCAGAGGGACCGGGCAGAACAGAAAAATAGTTTAAAAAGTACAACAAAATAAATAGAAAACGATTGTGCGGAGCTAGCAATGACAGCTGGCTCCGCCCAACAGTTTTCTATTGGAGAGAAACACTACTTTTTCTTTATTCTGACATGGAGCCGTGTCAGAATAGAAAAAAAATAGATTTTTTTGCCCATAGGAATGCATTGCTAGATTCCTATTAGCTATTTCAATTTGCAATGAGGCATATGCCTTCGGCTCGATTGAGCCGCTCGGCTAAGTTTGGGAGCTGTACGGGCTCCCCAGTGAATAGCCCATACAGCAGCCCTTCGGTTCTACTGAACCGAAGCGGTCCTGGGGCCGAAGCTAGCCGAAGGATTGGCCGAAGCTATGGCTAGATCCTTTGGATGCTTCATGAATATACCCCTAAGTCTTCAAAAATGGTATTTACTCAACTATATTACAGTGTGGCTGGTTATTTAACTATTTAACTTTGTATATTGATTTATCAAGAAATTGAGTGATGGTGTATTATGTGTTTTGTTTATTATATAAATGTTATAGGCTACATCCGAAATTTCTGAAGACGCTTCTGCAAAACGTGTAGAAGGCTGGCCCCACCACACATTAAGAAATTATACATAAGATAAATATGATGGCCAAGAAATATGTTGTAACTGTAATAATAAGGGAAATTGATGAAAAATAGATTTGTCAGATGGTTATTATATGCAATGTGCTTGTGTGGTCCAGGGAGTTATATGCCAGGGGATAACTTCCCAATAATTATATTTTAATTGGCATTAAGAATTGTTAATATATAGGCCTTTTTTTCAAGAAAATGTTCATAAAAATTGTATATGATACTAGTAATGGTGATGTTTTTGTTTGTGTCCCACTTTCTCCCGGTACGACATCTTTAAAGCCCCATTGAATTGTTTTGTTTGTTTAACATATAATGAATGCTGAGACCACCGGCTAAGCTATATGTTGAGTACCACTAAAGTAAAACATTGCCACATGAGCCAGAACAGCACACATTGTTAACAGCATACAAAGTTACATTAAACAATTATCGATATATAATTTAAATACAGTATCTAAAAAATATAAATAGCTTTGTGCCAATCAAACAATCCTAAATATCGAGCAGCAGCTCTGCTCCAGCAAAACTGGACAACATAGATGTATAATTGAGCCACGCTAAATCAAATCCAATATTTTTTAGATAAAAATAGTTCATGAAAAACGAAAAAAAAATTTATATCATGACAAAAAACTTCCACTATAAAATGTTGGAATAATTCCTGTGTGATAAGTGCTGAGAACGATGATGAACGAACCTCTCCCAAGAGAAGAAACCATTTGGAGTGCTGCTCACCTTGTTGAAAGACCGATAACTAGGTCTAAATAGTGCCATCCCTCCTATTAGTATGGGCGTGGGAAACCACCATAGACCACAAATCTTTTGCGCCCCTCTCCTCCTTAAACGTATGAACTTCGGGGAGATAAGCCAGCCACACCACCAATCCCAAGGCAAATGTACTCAAAGGATCATGCAAAAGAAACAAAGGCCAATAGTGCAGACCGTATGGTATAACACACACTTAATAAAGAAAGTACTCACAAAATCCAAGAGAATGTTAGCATAAAATAGAATGTTTTGACGTTATATGCTGTATGTTTCCTATTTAAACCCTGTCACTCGACACCTCTGGCTCCACCCTACACGCATTGCGTCCTCTACAAGACTTCGTCAGCGGTATGGAGCACAGCCTGTTGCGACGTGTATAAAGCAAGCAGAGAATGATCAGGCTGTCTGGGTCAGCAAAACAGGAACTTACATATAGGGGTCTATTCACAAAGCTGCCGAGGGCAGCCGAGTGAATGACCGATCAGAAGTGAAGTGAGCCGAACACTGTTCGGCTATTCACTTCAGGCTGGTACGGCTGATTTCAGCCGTATAACGGCTGAAATCAGCCGTACATCGGCTTGCTTCGTGTGGCTTCGGATCAGCCGAACATGCTCAGCATGTTCGGCTGATCCGAAGTGCAGAAGGAGTTCGACTCAGCCGATCCAACATCTGGATCAGCTGAGCCGAACCTCCGGCAGGCTTCTCACTGCTGTTCGGGCTATTCTGAAAGATCCCGAACAGCAGTGAGAGAATAGCCGAATGCCGCCGAGCGGCATTTGGCTCGGCTGTTCTGCTCGGTCCCTCAGAGG
>NW_017308255.1:0-838 GCF_000935625.1 Nanorana parkeri | reverse complement strand
GGCCAGCTTCGGCTTTCAGCACGGCTGAGCACTCGACTGAGCTGCTCGGCCGTGATCGGGAGCTGTACGGGCTATTGTGAATAGCTCGTACAGCACCCCCTCGGTTCTCCTGAACCGAAGGGGTCCTGGGGCCGAAGCCAGCCGAAGGATCGGCCGAAGCTACGGCCAGATCCTTCGGCAGCTTTGTGAATAGACCCCATAGTATTATAGCTCTATGCATAAACAAGATGTCTGGTTTGAAGACACGGCTCCAGCCACTTTCAGAGCTGTTGCATAAATACCCCTCCGGATCAGAGGACACACTCAGCATTGTTTCAGGGAGTTCTGGAAGTTTTGGCACAGATACTGCAACTACTATTTGAAATGCTGCCCTGGATTCTGTGAGTGCCAGTAGAAGTGCACCAATACTGGTATTTTCATACCGAGTACGAGTCCCGATAATTTTTGTTCGGTCCTCGCCGATACCAATTACCGAATAACGGAAGTCCCATTCAGGAAGCCAGGTGGCGTGTAATGACTCGCCACCTGGCTTCCTGATTAGCCGGGAAGCCGGGCAGCGTGTAAAAAGTCGCCACCCAGCTTCCCGATTAACAAGAAAGTCCCCTCTTACCTTAGTATTTGCAGCCTGCCACCCCCGGGGCCTCTCCAGCGAGAATGCGGCCTTCGTCCGGTACCCAGCCGGAGCCGTCTGGTCGGCCAATCAGGAAGCCGGGCACCGTGTAATGACGCGACGCCCTGCTTTCTGATTGGCTGGGAGGCCGGCTCCATGCTCTCTTGTCATGAGATGACGAGTGATTATGAAGCCAGCTTCCCGGCCAATCAGAAAGCAGGGCGTTGC
>NW_017308254.1:237330-245459 GCF_000935625.1 Nanorana parkeri | reverse complement strand
ATATTACAGCGGCCCTTGCGGGGGTAGCGCTACATATGCATTCTTAAGTTTAAAGCACACGTGTATATGTATATATAACGAGTGGGCGGCACGTCTTCCACTAGTAAACCGCGGTGTCAATCCTTATTGAGAAGTAACAAAGTCTCCATCCGAACCAAAAGCAGTTATAAAATGACAATAGCCGTACCAAAGAAACATGTATAAACACTGATACGTAGCAAAATTATATACTTTGTTCTTGACTATTTCTCCACCTCAGTATATGAAACCCATTCGTTAAATCTAAGAAATATAAACAAAATCATAATCTAACCAAAATACATTAATAAAACAAAAAATATTGTTGTAAACATATTGTTGCAAAAAACAGCCGGCCAGGAGCTTCCTGGATCTGAGCGGGTGTATTTAAATGCAACATCAGCCACACCCACGAGCGGGAACCTGCTCAAATTTAAAAACAGGCACTGATGCCTGTTTGCATATAATCGATCTCTTGTATAAGGTGGCGTTGTGTTTGCCCTTCCGTGACCTCCCCTCGCGCTGTCCCGTTGGTCCCGGGCTCCGCTGTATCTGGTGCAAGCCCGGGACCAGCTTGGGGCTCTGTGACGGGATGAGAGGGAGGTCGTTACACGATCTCCCTCTGATCTCCTCTCCGGTGTCAGAATGCGGAAGTGATGTATATTACATCACTTCTGCATTCTGCTGTTACTCTCCAGCTTCAAAAGCTGGGGAGAAGCTGATGAAGCAGGTCTCTGCTTCATCAGCTTCTTTGGGGGTTCCTAGGTGACATTAGGGGTCTTTGAGACCCCTGATGTCTCCATACAGAGGACCTGTCACATCCTCTTTACTATCACAAAGGGAGGTTTATTAGCCCCCTATGTGATAACAATAAAGTTAAGTGAAAAAAAGGAAAGTTGCAAAAAAATATTTTAAGTCACACATGAAAAAGAATTTAAAAAAAACACACATTTTTTTAAAGTCCCCACCCATACATACACTCATGCAAACATGCGTTGGGTCCGCATACGTGCGAAAACTACGTTTGCGCCCATTATGCCGCACATGTTACATATCACCGCAAATGCTGCAATGAGAGCAATAATTCGAGGGCCATTAATAACTGATAACACTAAACTGATGAGCGATAACGGCTTTTAAAGCGTCGCCTATGGTCAATTTTGGGTATGGTAGTTTTTTGTGATTTTGCGTGTGCGTGCAATTTTAAAGCTTGACATGTTTGGTGTCTATTTTCCCAACATGACCCCGTCTTTTATATTTTACCAAAAAATTGGGTCATAATAATTGTATTATAACATACTGTAAAAACATTTGTTTTCAAAATTTTCAGCAATTTTTCCTTAATATGGTAAAAAATAAAACCTGTAGTGGTGATTAAATACCACCAAAAGAAAGCTCTATCTGTCCCCAAAAAATTGAATAAAATTCATTTCAGTACAGCGTTGCATGACGGAATAAATGTCAGTCATAGTACCACAGCGCTGAATACTGAAAAATGGCCTGGCCAGGAAGGGGGTGTAAACACCCCGGTCCTCAAGTGGTTTAGAGGGCAACCAGAGCTAATAGGGACATTTTACAGGGCACTCCAGAATCATATTGAGAGATCTGAAACCCGGAAGTTTCTCTCAGCTTAGTGAATGTGGTGAACATTAACTTTTCAAGGAATATTCAGTCCAGTCCAATGACGATTAAAAATAAAACTGAATTTTTGCTTGCACATGATTTGATGATGGAAGTCAGCATAGTTTTACCTCATTCACTAAACTAAGGGAAAATTCCCTTTTCAGAGTAAACATTTTTTTGGCTTTAGGCATCTTTCACACGAGAAAAGGTTACCACGTAGAGCTCCTTACTGCATGCACGACCATGTCAGGTAGCTCCCCTGAAGGACAGGTGCTGCGTGTGATTAGTACACAGCCCCTGTCCTTCTCTATGGGACTACGCGGCCGCACGCCGCCCTAAGCTCACCCCAAGTGCAGGTCCGTACGGGTGCGGTTGTCCCGGCTCGGACGCAGACAGGATCCATCCTGCCAGCGTACGAGTACAGACACCCACACGGACGTGTAGGACGGGTGAGCGTAGGGCGGGGTACAGCTGCGTACTCCCATAGAGAAGGACAGGGGCTGCATGCTAATCACACAGCATCTGTCCTTCCCGGGAGCTGCCCGATACGGCCATGCACGCAGCACAGAGCTGTACGTTCTGCCTTTTCTAGTGTGAATTTGGCCTTAGTAAAACATCCCCAGTGTGTCCAAGGTGGTTAAAGAACAGTTCATACCTTTGTTCTACTATCTCTGTACCTCTACCTATAGGGCTGTAAAAACTTTAGAAAAAAACATTTTCAACCCAAACATAGCATTGTGAGTAATTGCAGGTTAAAGTAATTTTAATTGTTTTGATTCACTGACTAGAAATTGCTTTGGTAAGTTGACCACTGATCTAAATTGACACAAGGTAAGCATATATAAGGTAAGTATATATACTGTATACACAAATAATTGCCACTTATTGCTTTATTAAATAGATGTATTACATTTTTTTAGCCTTGGTTATGGATCAGTGCTGATGATCTCCTGTAGCCTCTTTGCAGCCACTTTCTTACTGCTTACATGCACTCCAACAGGATTCCTGATGGTGTTACAAAAAGCTTGAGGATCCTACATGCTTAAGCAACAGCAGTCTAAAGGGAATAGCATTGGCCTATACTATGAAAGCATCCCTTTATATACAAAAAGTGTTACATTGTGGATGTGTGTTCACTTCCCTTTTAAGTATACCTTTTCCAATGAACATATGGTTCACTGTATACATGCATGTGGGTTATTAGGTTGATAATATGATTAATTTCTCGATCAGAAATGTTTTTCATCCTCCTGGCTCTGACATTTGTATGTAAGGTTTCTAAAGTATTTCAAATGGAAAAAGATAAATGGGATATTTCTACAGCTGTCCAAATGACTGGATCAGAATTGCCATGGTAACAGCTACCAGGAAACACTTTAGGAGCCATCCAATTCAGAGATTTACTATTTGACAAATTCAGTTTTCTCCTATCTGTGATAAAGATATGCACCTGCAATTTTGGATGTTAGATAAGTATTTTCTAAATGAACCATGCAGAAAAAGACCAGTGACCCTATGTGGCCAGCAAAGTAGATAAAAGGAAGACCTTTTGGATTCTCTCTTGCTGTAGACATTTTTATTGCTATATAACAATGCTAAATATAACAATGCTAAATAAATGATTCATGTGGTTTAAAATGAGAACACAATGACTGGCAAGCAAACTTATCGTAAGCAGGATGGCATTGAATTAAAGGAAAAGCATGCATTAAATATTATAATTAGCATTCGCCAGATTCATATTGAATTAAAACAATACTTTGCCTGATTTTGCATAGTCATTAAGTTTCTACTTAGGAGAGAATTTAAATTAGTCATATAGATTGCACCTTTTCCAATATTGTCCATCAGAATAATTATACTGATTATTTTGTGCAATTAGATTTCAAATGAAGCAACATCTTTTAGATGAGAATGTTGCCACTAGTTCACTTTCATTCTTGAGTGAAGATGAGAGAATAATGAAAAATCCAGCAGTTCTCCTAATGTGTTCTTGCAAACCAGTCTGTTTGTGTTCTCATTCTCTGATCCGTACTTAATTAATAACACTGTTTTTTGGGGGGGGTTTTCTAAAAGGAAAAGAAAAAGTGCAATCTCCCTAAAGATTTCTGCATAGTACACCAGGGATAATTACTGCAATATTCAAGGCTGGAGAGTTACAACCACACAAAAGCCCCCCATTCTCATTATAGTCCATATTCCTTTGGGAGCTTGAGGAGAGGTATCCTAAAAGTAGAACAGCCCTCGTGAAGCATATTTTGTTTTTTGCTGATGAATACAGGCTCTTCCGAATTGCAGTACCAATGAAGACAAGTGCATAAGGAAGGGGGAATTATGAGCAACTAGGTTACCCCTTCTCTCTAAACTGGTACATGGGCCTTTCAATGTAATCATGGGGGCTTTTTTTATTCCCTTAGTTGAACTTATCAACTAAGGGAACATACTCAGAAATCTGACACCACTCCACAGGACAGGTGCTACTACATTGACTCCTACAGAGAACAGTCATGTAGAGATTGTAATTCCCAGTGTAAAGACTTTGCACCGCAGCTTTTCACTCTTGATGTTTGTTTTTTTTAAAAAGAAGACAACATTCAGCACAGGATGAAATCAGCACAGGACAACTGAAAATGTAAGACCTGTGTGATTTTTTTTCAATTTCTTTTTTTTTCAATAAATATTTGTATTTATTTTAAAATGGTCTGTTTCTTTTAACTTTTTCATAGACTGGGTAACTAGTAAGGGTAAATAACTCCCCTATATGAGTTCACAGGGGAGATTGCACATAAGCAAATGTGCATTTACACTTCCTAGTGGGTGGTTGGGCTTTTTAGGGGAACGTTTCCATACTAAAACAGACTGGTAACTACATGCTGAGGAGGTTCTACACTTGCAAGCAACCCATATGTCTATTTTGTTATTTGGAAAAAGCCATGCCTCCTGTTATATAATTTTTAAACAAGTTTTCAAGAATGTTTGATTGCTGCAATGTGTCCTGATCTGGACCTAATTTAGACCTTTGCTTTTCTTATCCTTTTCAGTTGCACCCTTACATAAATACAAGGCAAAATGAATGTAAAAAAAATAGCTTTTAAAGCTTAAAATTGCTTTTAAAGCCAGCAAAGCTAGGAGACCCTAAGGGCCATCCCTCATTGTCCTTTTTGCCACGGTAAAAGTGCCCTCTATTGAGAGTTTGGGACTTTTTACTTAGGAATCCACACATTTCTGCCTATGTTGGACCCATGTCTCCAATGATGGGGAATCCAGCATTCCCTCTTTGCCTTGAGGCACCCTCCTTTCTGTGCTGGATGAAGGGGGGACTTCCCCACTAGATAAAGCAATACAAGACAGATGCCTAGGCTCAGTTAATGCCCTAGTCAAAAACTGACTCTATGCCCCACAACCCTAAAGAAAATATTCCCGGCACCTTCAAACTACTGCCTGCATTGTGAAACAGAACAGCGGACTATGCGCCACATCTCGTGTACATGCCCTATGACAGGGCTCCTTAAAGTATGGGTCACAAACCCATATGGGGTTGCGACGAAAAATCCAAATCCCCGGCAGGGATCGGCAAGGTGTCCGTGAGTAGCACTTCTGTGGTCTGCCGCCGTGGCAGCGTACTGGACACAAGGCTAGGGTTGTAACTTGGTACAGGCCTGGCCCTGGGCCCCCCTGTACAATTGGTAGTATTGGTACCTTCCTGTGTACATGCAGGGGAGGCGGAGCTTGCCTTTTAGCTGGCTAAAGCACTACAGAGCAAGGTGGGACTCGATTGGGAGCGGAGGCTGCTGAAGTGGTAAGCTGACGTCTACTCTGGGGCTAGGTTAGCAGGGGAACACAAGAAAGAGGTTCTTCTAACCCTTCCTCATACTATCCAGAGCAAAAAAAAGATCTAGCCTTAGCTTCGGCCGATCCTTCGGCTAGCTTCGGCCCCAGGACCCCTTCGGTTCAGTAGAACTGAAGGGGTTCTGTACGGGCTATTCACTATAGCCCGTACAGCTCCGGAAACTAACTCTCCCTGGCGCCCCGGGAGTCTCCTGCTCCCGGCTGCCAAGGAGAGAAACACTTCTTTTTCTTTTCTTTCTTTATTCTGACACGGAGCGATGTCAGAATAGAGAAAAAAAAATGTCCCATTGAAATACATTGCTACATTACTATTGGCTATTTCAATTTGCAATAGCCAATAGTAAACTCTGCTGCAGTTCTCCATGAGGTCCATCAGCAGAGGGCAGGTACAATGCTAGTTTACTAGTGGCTATTGCAAATTGAAATAGCCAATGGTAATGTAGCAATGTATTTCAAAGGGAATTTTTTTTTCCTCTATTCTGACATCGCTCCGTGTCAGAATAAAGAAAAAGAAAGACACATCAGTGTTTCTCTCCTGGGCAGCCGGGAGCGGGAGGATCCCAGAGCGCACGGGAGTTGTTTTTTTCCTTTTTTTTTTACGGCAGCAGAGCCGCCGGACAATAGGAAACTTTTAACTCTTTTTCTGTTCTGCTCGGTCCCTATTCACTCAATGCTGTTCGGCATCTATGAGAATAGACTGAACAGCAGTGAGTAGACTGCCGGAGGGTCGGCTGAGTCGAACTCCTTCTGCACTTCGGCTCAGCATGTTCGGCCGACCCGAAGCCATGTGAAGCAAGTCCATGTATGGCTGATTTCAGCCGATGTACAGCTGAAATCAGCCGTACCAGTCTGAAGTGAGTAGCCGAACAGTGTTCGGCTCACTTCACTTGAGGTCGGTCATTCACTCGGCTGCCTACGGCAGCTTAGTGAATAGACCCCTATGTGTCCAACCTAAGCTCTGCTCTTGCTTAGTGTTTCCTGCAAGGTCTTTGAAACCTTGTGGAAAAAAACAAAACAACTTCATGTCTTTATTTTTGGTTAACCGTTATCCATCCAGGCCATAGAACATACAGCACATAGTTTTCTTCTAGCATTCAGTGCAGTGCATTGGGCCTTGCAATCCAGCATTGTAGATGAAAGTATATCTCCATCTAGGAATGTTCAGATACCAGTTACTGTACTTGGTAAAAGTACATATACTTTTCCAGCTCCAAGCCTAGACTAGAGAAAAATTCATAAGTTAGGAGGCAACTGTCATTTTTATGGAGCATACAGAGCTCCTGGGATTTGTGCATCCCTGTTTTAATGTATGATTTTTTTTTATAACAATTTTTATGGGATGCACCAATACCAATACTTGTCCAAGTGCTGATACATTTTTCTTTATTTTTATGTGACAGTTTTTCTAAGTGCCAGAGCTAGGTCCCAGCTGCAACCCCTGCAACCTTGGTCGTTCTTGTGAAAATCCCAAATATCGGCACTGGTATCTGAACTGGTATTTGAACATCCCTATCTCCACCCAAAGTGAAAATGAAATGGCCCTAAACATACTTCTGCTTCGGCGTTCTCAGCACTAACGGTTATAAAATCAAAATATCGATCAACTCTAAAAAATTTTGAAGATGCGCTACGTCCTGCAGTATTAAATATTCTGCCAAGATTTAATTCTTCATGTAAAAATAAACAAGCACAACCATCTTATTAGTATACAAATTGCTTTCATTTTTAATAAATGGTAAAATTATATGTATACCAAAGAATTGTTTTAAATTTCTTTATGATTTATTAACTGTAAATGTTTGATTTGTGTATTTGTTTTATATACCTATATACCCTGGGGCACGTAAAAAATTCCTCACGCGAAAAGGGGTCACGAGTGGAAAAAGTTTAAGAAAGCTTGCCTTATAATATCTTCTCTCCCTTCTTTGGTATCTATGAACAGGTCACGAGCATTAGGATCTGGCCAAAGCCAGAAATTGGACTCTTTACTTTCTGGCTCTATCTCGGTGGCTATAAAAGGTTTTCTTGTTTTTTCCTTAAAGCAGCCAGAGTGGTAATTCCAAGACACTGGAATTCAAATCTCCCACCCTCTCTTAATGAATTTATTGTTGAACTCAATTGGCTCTGAATACTTTATAACTTATATACTGTAATGGCTGCCAGCAGCCACAATTCTCTGTGGTTGCCCTATTTCCCCCATTGGGCATTTACTCTTTACAGTTCCCTCATCCCCCTTTCTTCCTATGTCCCAACCCTCTGCTTCCATAGGCCCTTCCCTCTGACCTCTGCTTTTTATTGTTCTTTATTTTTCCCCGAAATAAAGACAACTGTAAATATACAGTACCTGGTATAGCATAGTGCAGGTCGTTAGGACTCTGCACTATCATACCCTTGTATATAATCAAATGTGAATATCATATATGCCTTTCTGATTGTATATTGTTAATGTTATCTGTATAACTGCCCATCTGCTACTTTCAAACTATGCTCTTGTTGTCCATGTTGTCTTATGCTAGTAAATTAAAAACTTATATTAGTAAAAAAAGCATGATGTATGTTACCAGAGAGTGTTGTATTGCCACAAGATGGAGCTGCACACACACACACACACACACACACACACACACACACACACACAC
>NW_017308254.1:187105-237179 GCF_000935625.1 Nanorana parkeri | reverse complement strand
AGAGGGAGGGGCACACACACACACACACACACACACACACACACACACACACACACACGTGGCATGGGGATCTAGGGTTGAAGTGTGCTGGAGGACACTGCAGAGTGCAAGGGTGGACTTGGGGGGGTTGGGGGCACTACAGGGAGTGAGGAGTGCGGAACACTCAAGAAGACTGGGGGAAGTTCAGGAGGCTAAGAGCAGTGCGGGGGTGGAGGTACAGGCTGAGGGGCACCTGGAGAGCAACTGGAAGAGGGTAGGGGGCACTGGAGAGGGCTGAGGGGCACTGCAGGAGGCTGTGGAGGGGGGTGGAAAGCAGGGACCATTTGAGGAAAATGTGGAGCACTCAAGAGAGCTAGAGGGAACTGCAGAGTATATAGGCACACTGCATGGGGCTGGGAGGGTACAGCACAGGGCTGAATGTACTTCTGGGGGCTTGGGTCTGTGTGGCAATGCAGCAGGTTGCAGAGCACTGAAGAGGGCTGGGAGGCAGTGAGGGAGGGAGGGGTGGGCTGTGGGAGTCTAGAGAGAGCTGAGAGTCACTTTCACTGCAGAGATTAAGGGGCATAGCAGTGAAACTACCCCTTCCTTTCCCTGGTTATGTGATAGGTTACATAAAATGGAGAGAGCCATTACACTCCGTAGTAGGCATCTGTTCTGAGAAAACGTCTGTGTGTGGCTGACCTGCAGCAGCCCATGATGCTAGCTCAAGCAATGACTGTTGATGGAATTCAGGGCATTCCAGCCCAAGGCACCCACTACCATTCTGCTACGTGTCCTGGAGCCTATAGTAGGACAGCTCCACTGGATCCAGGAAACTTACAAACCATGGGTTTGGTGTCACCTGCAGCAGCAATAGCACCCTAGGCCACTGACTATGTGACCTAGTGTCTAAACTGACCTTGGTTGTAATGGGACAGGTCTACAGAAGGGGGGGGGGGGGAGTTAAACCAGTATAGATAGTGCAAATGTGTGATTATTGCATTTTTTATCAATGTAATTAAAAGGGGAGGGGGAAGAGGCTAAACTGTTACATTGCCTATTGCCCCATTTGAACTTAATCCATCTCTGCTATGATTACCTGTTCCAAACATTTTGCTTTAAACCTCCTTAATAACAAACCCCATTTCAGAAGTCATTTTCATGCACATCACAAAATTAAAACAAACCCCTGGCTGGCTGTTTCTTCCTCAGATGTGCTTTTCTTGCATCCTACTGTGATATTGTTCAACACAGCTACTTATTTTATCTTTGGTTTTTAGGAATATTTATTTAAAAAAATACTTTATCTTGTTTTATGTTTCTGATTCTTTGGTTGCCGTGCATGCCAATTTATTTTCTGTATATATGGTAGGATTTGTGATGGATTTTGCAGTGTTTACTGAACTGTATAAAACATGATCTTGTTCTTCATTGCTCCATATTATTTTTCATTAGATTCACCTTCATGCTGCTGAACACTCCAAGTAGCAGAAAAAAAGACTGAACACATGCCTTCACTAATGAAGAGGAGTTGGCAGCCAAGACCTTCAAAATACCTGTACAGTCATTTCAAATGGGTTGGGTTAAGAACTAATTTCAACGCTAGTAAAAATAATAAGTTCCAGTTCAGGCACTTTTCATTAGCTGATCATGATTCATTAACCACCATCCATTATTACTCATTAATTTGTTCTTGCTCAGAAAAACAGATGAAAAACCTCTAACTTTTCATTCTGATACAAGGGTTGCACCTTGGCACTTGAGAGCATAAAGTACAATTCCTCATTGCTAGACTTTTATGCAGAAGTACAAAGTTACCAAAATTGTATCATTATCTCATTAAAAAAAAAAAGTTCCAGTTCAACAAAAATGACTGTATTCAAGAACTCTATCAGTTGTTTAAATTGTGTACAAATGTATTTTGCATTCTTTATATTTTTATTTGCAAAAAGAGCAATGTAACTACTATTGTATCAAACTTGGTATTATGCTCACTGTCTGTTTATTTCTACACACAATAAACTATTATTATCATTATTATTCATGATTTATTTAGTGCCAACAGTTTGCGCAGCACTTTACAATATAAGCAAGACATTACAATCACAATACAATTCAAGACAAGATGGTAAGGAGGGCCCGGCCCCTGAGGGCTTACAATCTAAAAAAACACCTACTGTATATACTATATAGCAAAATGAATGAAAACAATGAATAACAATTTTATAGAGTGGAGAAGGGTTAGAACCTTTGTCAGGGTTTGTTTTATGTTTCAAATAGCAGTGAAAACCTGAAAGAGGTTCTACCTCCACCACATTTCTTCTAAGAAAGAAAGAAAGCATTGGATGGTCTTCCAGTTTAAACAGGCTGCATCACTAAATTTTGAGGTGCAGTAACCACAACTCCAATCAGAAATCAACATAAAAATAAACTTATGCAACTTTACAACTTTCCATTGTTAGGTTAAAGTTAAACGCCAGCTGTGTCTGCTCCCTTTTACCTAAATGCCTTTTTCAATGCAGCATTCTAGCCTGTCAGGTGACATCACAGGTCCTTCCTCTTCTTTCCAAGTGAGGGTGGTTCTTCCTCCTGTGCTTTCAGCAAGTGCACAAGGAGGGGTTATGGAGATATTGATGGGGGAAAGAGAGTAAAAGAGGTCTCTGTTCCTTGCAATCCATCAGAAATTAGGTATGCAGGGCTGACACCCCAAGCTTAGAAATTCAGAGTTGTGTTGTCATGTCAAAGTGGAAGGTAGGAGCACATCAACAGTTATTGTTCTGTACTTGCAGCATGTTTGAAAGAGATAAAAAATGAATAATATAGATTTATTTATATATATATTTTATTTTGCCTTCACATACACTTTAAGAAAAAAAAAATTCTCAATAGAAAAAGCTGGGTTTTTTCCCCCCTTGCTGAGCTGAATCTTGACGTAAATGTAAACCTAGTTGGCTTACCAATATATAGAGCAACCTGCAGAAAGTTTGCTAGGGCAAATCTTAACTGCGGACTGGCCACTGTACATATGACCATTGCCCCATTGTTACGGGAGGAGGTACCTGTATGTCCTCCCATGAATGCCTTTGTGCTTGTGGCTTCAGCAGCTGTCATTAGACAGTGGAGAGCCGTGGCTTTAGACACAAAGCCGATCGGACTGGCGCTGTGTCCTGTGATTACATTGCCAGGCCCTCCACTTCCTCTTACATTAGAGGCAGGGGAGAGTAAAGTGAGTAATGAATGGATGAGTCATCCTTTCGTTACGTCCTTGTAAAAACAAGCTGCAGCAGCAGCAGCAAAAAAAATAAAAAAAATAGTTTCAAATAATTTTAACCCTCCCCCTCTCCTGCTTATGTTAAATCCATTCTATCTATGCTCTGACTTGTTTATTAACCCTATCACTTCCCTTATCCTGCATATCTATACATTAACCCACTTCATCTCCATCCTCCCACTGTATGTGACCTGTACGTTAATCCCTTCACCCCCTCCTCCCTCTATCTGTACATTTATTGTATCTTGTGCACTATCACCAAGCTCCATGTTTTAACCCCCTCAATACCGGCATATTCATTTCCAAAAAATAGCAGGAATAAGTATCCAGGCATTTTTATTTGCTATGATTTACAAATGAAAGTAAGAGCAAGAGGCTTTTTTCAAATGCTTTGATCTTTTTTACTTTAATTAGTAAACTAAAAAAAAAGCTGTTATTAAATACCACGAAAATAAATCTCTATTTGTCCCCACAAATTATATAAAATGTATTTTGTTACAGTGTTGTGTGACAGATAGATTCCCGGCCAAACTTGCACAAAGCTGAAAACTGGCCTGGTAATGAAGGGCGAGTAATATGCAGGTACTGAAGTAGTTAATGGTGGTAGGACTGTACCTGGTCGATAGACTGCCCTCTGATTTATGTAAAAATAATGAGTGAAGTGCTGGACCCCAAAGGTAGGCATGATCGGGTGTAATTTCCAGTCTTGAGAGGTCAGTTCTCTACGATATTGGGTTTCCACAGGCCAACGTAAATGTAAAGGATTAGAGTGCCACATGTTTCAGATAAATCCAGTATAGCTTTAATAATCTTTAGAAAAGATCAGTGGGCAAAGCCAATGTGTTTCAGGGGCTCACAACTCCCACTTCATCAAAGCTTGAATGCTGGCAGGGATAGGAGAAAACACTGGGCAACATGAGCAAAAGGTCAAGTATTAGAACAATAACAGTACAGGTACAAGTCTGACAGCAAGGGTTGACGTTCTGATGAAGGGGGAGTTGTGAGCCCCTGGAATGCCTTAGCTTTACCCACTGATCTTTTATCAAGATTATTAAATCTACACTGAGTGGCCAGATTTTTATGACCCCCCCAACAGTACTTCGTTGGCCACGAGATGACTCCACGAGATGACTCCACGAGATGACTTCATTGGGCCGCCTCATGACTCCACGAGATGTTGAAAGGTGATGTGAGGAATCTGACACTGCACTGTTGCCCTTCTGTTGTCTTGTACCAGTCTTGCCACTCTCCGTTCTGCCCTAACATTGACTAGTTGCTGACGGCCACTATTCGCACGTTCAGATACAGATTTTCGACTAACAGTCCAGTCTTTAAACACTTTAACAACAGCTGCTCTTGAACATTTAACAAATTCTTCTCTGCGTTGTTTACCCATATCTTCAGAAAAAAAATCACTTCTACTGTCGTGGTAAACAACCTGCTTCCCTATTTATAATGGTCTGGCCCTCTAGCAACTTCAGAGCGAAATTATAGCTAATTATAGCTAATTTGCCTACAAACGTCAGGTGGCCATAATAATCTGGCCACTCAGTGTATATTAATCTATATAATTCTCAGGATGAAGTTGATTGTCGTAAATACATTTCCCCAACACATGATAGTTGGGCTCAAGTCTCAAGATTTAAGCTGGCCTTTCACCAATAAATTTTCTATAGATTATTTTCTTTCAGCCTATGGTCAGATGGAAAAAGTGCAGCAGATTCCTCCATCTACGCTAAACCTAGTGGATGCAGGAATTTCCTGATGGGCCAAGCTTCAGTATCTTGCTAGTCGGCCCCGCTGGCTGTCAAAATACCCGAACAATCTGATTGGATGCAGGCATTGTTCAGGGATTTTGAGAGCCAGCGGGGCCAAATAGCAAGATACTGAAGCTTGGCCCAGCGGGAGATTCCTCCATGCACACAGTTTAGCGTAGATGGAGGAATCTGTTGCACTTTTTCCATCTGACGATAGGCTGATAGAAACAAATCTATAGAAAATCTATAGGTGTATGTCCAGCTTTAGTAATAGTCTAAAAAATCTGCCTGATGAGTTCGCATGCAAACTAGTGCAACATAAATATGTTTGTATGCTAAGTGGACTATGATCGGTGGTCAGACCACACATGTACAAACTCTTTCTAATATTTGTTTCCAGTGTTACAGCCCAATGGTTTTCCTTTTTAATGCCTTTCACAATAGGAACAAAATGACCTTTCATAACAATGAAGAAAAAGATATTTAGTAGTAGAGTATATAATACAGATTATGCAGTCAATTCAGTCATTTTCCCAAGAAATCAACAATATCTGGAGGATATTGGATGCTTTCAAATTCTGTTGAAGGCAATGGACTTACCTAATTTATTTAAACATTTAGACAACACAATATGATATTTATACCCAGAGTTTTGCAAGACAAATGATGGTGGAGGGTTTGATTAATTATAATAAACTATATATGATCAGGGCCGGATCAAGAGCATTATGGGCCTGGTGCTGAGGATTTTGGTGGGCCTTTTTATGGAAATACATAAAAATGAAAACATTTTAATTATCATTAAAGTGCCTTAGCAAAACATTCAATATCTTAAATACACAGAATAAACAGGGTTTTCACTAAACCCCAAATTACCTAAATGAGGCAAACTGGTAGATTAAAATTAAACTTTCGTGCTTTTTTGCTTGGAAATTCGTCAATTGCAGAATCGACCAATTACACTGCAAACACATTTTATATATAATATATAGAAAACATCATGTGTCCTGGTGAGTTCTGCAACATCTGTTGTGGCTGCTGATGGGTTGAAGGTGGCAAAAATCCTGTGTAATAAAATTAGTAGGTAGGAGGTATTCTCACTGACCGCCAATGTAACAGGTATTCACATTGACCACCAATCTAATGGAGGTATTCACACAGACCAGCAATATAATGGAGCTAGTCTCATTGACCGCCAATGTAACAGAGGTGTTCTCACTGACCGCCAATGTAACAAAGGTATTCACACTGACTGCCTATCTAGTGAAGGTATTCTCACTGACCGCCAATCTAATGGAGGAATTCACACTGACCGCCAATCTAATGGAGATATTCACACAGACCAGCAATGTAACAGAGGTATTCTAACAGCCAATGTAAAAGAGGTATTCACATTGTGCACCAATCTAATGGAGGTATTCACACAGACCAGCTACGTAATGGAAGTATTCTCAGCGACCGCCAATGTAACAGAGGTATTCTCAGTGAACGCCAATCTAATGGAGGTATTCACACTGACCAGCAATGTAACAGCAGTATTCTTACTGA
Organism: Nanorana parkeri; assembly: GCF_000935625.1. Taxonomy (NCBI): domain Eukaryota; kingdom Metazoa; phylum Chordata; class Amphibia; order Anura; family Dicroglossidae; genus Nanorana; species Nanorana parkeri. Next base: position 230,624 of record NW_017308254.1, on the reverse strand, counting down.
CAGCAAATATAACAGAGGTATTCACACTGACTGCCAATCTAATGGAGGTATTCACAAAGCCAGCAATGTAACAGAGATATTCCCACTGACCACCAATGTAACAGGGGTTTTCACACTGACCAGGAATGTAACAGAGGTATTCACACTGATCAGCAATGTAATGGAGGTATTCACACTGACCAGCAATGTAATGGAGGTATTCACACTGACCAGAAATGTAATGAAGATATTCTCACTGACCACGAATGTAACAGAGGTATTCACACGGATCGCCAATGTAATAGAGGTATTCACACTGATCACCAATGTAATGGAGGTATTCACACTGACCAGCAATGTAATGGAGGTATTCACACTGACCAGAAATGTAACGAAGATATTCTCACTGACCTCAAATGTAACGAAGATATTCTCACTGACCTCAAATGTAACAGAGGTATTCACACTGATCGCCAATGTAATAGAGGTATTCACACTGATCACCAATGTAATGGAGGTATTCACACTGATCGCCAATGTAATGGAGGTATTCTCACTGACCAGCAATCTAACAGAGGTATTCACACGGACCATCAATATAACGGAGGTATTCACATTGACCACCAATGTAATGGAGGTATTCTCATTGATCAGCAATATAACGGAGCTATTCCCACTGGCCACCAATGTAACTGGGGTTTTCACACTGACTCAGGAATGTAACAGAGGTATTCACACTGACCAGCAATGTAATGGAGCTATTCTCACCGACCAGCAATTTAACAGAAGTATTCTCAGTGTGCAGATGAACATATGCACACACCATCTGCACCCACATGCCCTCTATGCCCACATCACCCCTCTGCTCCCACATCACCCATCTGCTCCCACTCTCCCCCACATCCCTCCCCTGCTGTCACTCTCCCCCACATCCCCTCTGCTCTTACAACTCCCCTCTCACAGCCAATGTAACAGAGGTATTCACACTGACTGTCAATCTAATGGAGGTATTCTCACTGACCAGCAATCTAACAGAGGTATTCCCACTGACCACCAATGTAACCAGGGTTTTTACACTGACCAGGAATGTAAAGGAGGTATTCACACTGACCAGCAATGTAATGGAGGTATTCTCACTGACCAGCAGTGTAACTGAGGTATTCAAACTGATCACCAATGCAACGGAGGTATTCACACTGACCAGCAATGTAACAATGATATTCTCACTGACCACAAATGTAAAAGAGGTATTCACACTGACCAGCAGTGTAACAGAGGTATTCTCACTGACCAGGAATCTAACAGAGGTATTCACATGGACCAGCAATATAACGGAGGTATTCTCATTGTGCAGATGAACATGCACAGTCACCCTCTGCTCCCACTCTCCCCCACATGCCCTCTACTCCCAAATCACCCTTCTGCTCCCACTCACCCCCACATCCCCTCTGCTCCCACAACTTCCCTCTGCTCCCACTCTTCCCCACATCCCCTCTACTCCCACCTTCCCTCACATTCTCTCTGCTCCCTCTCTCCCCCACATCTCCTCATCTTCCCCTTCTCCCACTGCCAGGGAGCTCATCACTGGCATGTTACCACAGAGTCACTGCTTATTAATATGTAAATACCACCATCCATTCATAAGTAAATGTCATGGCTGGGCCTATATTCGGTGGTGGGCCTGGAGCCAGCGCTCCAGAACGCCCTATAATAATCCAGCCCTAATAATGACCCTTTGTTGATTTCATGGTTGGTTGTCACAGTAGCATTGGCTATAGGTTAACTAAATGTCTTTGTACTACCCCTACCATTTTTACTGATACATAATGTATCCCAGCTTCTCTTTAAATTTTTTGCTGAACAGTGTCTACTCAGACATGTAACATAAAATCAATGTATGGGTTGATGGTTTTAATTCTGTGATTAAAAAATAATACATCATTTTAGTTCCATATACAACTGGCAATACCATTTGAGAATAAAGCCATAACAGCCATAAGAGAAAAGTAAACCTCTTCCTTGTATTTACTTAATGGTTTCTAGCAAAAGGGGGCATTTCACACTTTTGCTTGATTTTCTGGGATCAGATTATTTTTGCTATTTGAATTTTTATAGTATTATTTCTCAAGTTGTTTGAAAATGAAGCATAAAACATGTCCTGGGTTTAACAACCACCTAAAAGAAAAGGGGATTACGGTGAACATCTGTGGATTATGACCTGGCTCTTCAACTGGTAGATTTTTGGCATTAAAACAGAGAGGATTTAATAGGACTGAATGGACAAATGAATTCTAGAATACTTCCAAAACTTTGGTCATATACTGTCTGTATGTATGTATATATATATATACATATATATATATATACACACACACACTGTATATACACACAACACACACAGTATATGGCCACTGTTTTGGAATTATTGATGGAGGGAGGGAGAAGAAGAAAAAAAACAAGTTGTTACTCATTTTTATCATTAATTGTAAATCCTGGTTTACATCTATTTTTTTTATAACTTAGACAATTTTATAGCGACATTTATGCCACGGGTTTTCCAAGACAAATTATAGTGAAAGGTTTAATTACTTACAAAAAAACTATAATGATCCTTTGTTGATTTTATGGTTGGTTGTCACAGTACCTTTGGCTATGGGTTAACAACTTTTAATGTCTTTTTACCACCCCTTCCATTTTTATAGACAAACAAATGTATCCCAGCCTCTCTTTTAATTTTTTGCTGAACAGAGTCTATTCAGACATGTAACATACATACCTTATATGGGTTCATGGTTGCAATTATGTAGTTAGAAAAGGACATATAATTTTAGTTCCATACACAACTACAAAACCATTTGAGAATAGAGCCATAACAGCCGTAAGATACAAATTAATCTCTTCCTGAATGTTATTTAATGGTTCCCAGCAAAGGGGGTATTTCATATTTCTGTTGGGTGCTCTGCATGGCCTTCCCTGGGATCAGATTATTTTTGCCAATTGAATTTGTGTAGTATTATTTCTCAAGTTGTTTAAGAATGAAGAATAAAACATATCCTGTTTAAACAATCATCTGAAAGAAAAGTGGATTAAGGTGAAGTTTTGTCAATTATACCCAGGCTCTTCAGCTGGTGGACTTCTGAACTCCCTTTGATCTCCTGTCACAGGGAAGCTGCTCGTCGGGCTCCACTGTCTGCTCATCACAGACGAGTGGACGAGTGGATTTTTCGAGCCCTGTATATATATATATTCGAGATTGTAAGCTGTTAGACGTAGACACTTTAATCTTTAATTGTACTTCTGTACAAATATTTCCTAAATTAAATGCAATGGTAAATACATATTACAATTTAATCTTAAATTAAAGGACTATCATTTTGCCTACATCTGTGTTCATGGGTAGACTGTGTTTTTGGTGCAGCAAATCAAAATAATCAGTTGAAGGTAAAGAGACAGCCAAATGGAATCTCCCCATATGCTCAGGAATCCACAGAGACTCATTATAATCCCAGGACCTTTTGTGCAGTGTTTTTCAGTCCAGATAACACTGTCCTCCATCTGCCTTTATCTCTGTGCTCCATAGAATACCTTTGTTTGTACTCTGACCTACGTTCAAGTGTCTTTATGCTCCTATCTTCCCTGCCATTTGAGGCTATGCCTTCAATTCAAGTAGGTTCAATAATGTGATGAATGGAAACAACATCACAGTTAGAGGAAAAAGTTCTAACATGCCAATACAAGAAAACAATCTTTAACTGCACAAAATTTCCCCACATTAACACTAAAAAGGTCACGCAACTAACAATTTCCATCACTACTGTACAAATAAAGAAAAATACCCAAGCCTACTTGAGAGGAATGAGATAAGGCGTGCTTTGTTTACATCAATGCCTTTCATGAGTTCAATACATTCCCTTAAAAGCATAGCTGTCATCTCAGTAATGTCCTTTCATGAGGTAAAGTGCATTCATTTTGGTTACCAGGATACTGCTTGATTTTCCAATGTAAAGTTCATAAAGCTCTGGAAGATTTCGAGGTGGAAAGAGGAAAGATAAAATTTAGTGTCATTTCAAACTTGGGATCTGATTTATCAAGCCTGGAAAGTAAAGCAAGGGCAAAATTCATTTGGGACTCAATTATTTCTGTGGAGGTTGTGTAAAAAATTATTCAACAATCATCGTGTACGGCACAAAAAAAGTCTGTACATTGTCTTTGAAGCTATTATCATTATCAAGATTTTTTGTGTAGTTTGACATCTGAAAGAGCTTTTGACATCTAGACTTTAGATAACTATAAGTGGACTATATAATGAATCTAATGTATATCCAGTCTTCTGCCAGGTTGTGTGGAGTACAGTACAATTATTTAAATTACACTGTACAAAATACAGTTATTTCTTCGAATAAAATCAAAGCACATCTGGGTTGCCTATAGGTGAGACCAAACTGCTGAAAAAGTTATCAAACTAAACTTCACAAGGCACTTTAGCGTTGTACTGCTGTGTGGTGACTCAACCCCATCCAGCATTCATCTGGTGACTATTTAAAGTAAAATACTAGGTATATAAAGTATAGCATAAACTGTGCATTTTACACATTTATATATTATAACAAGGATTGGATTAACCAGAGAAGATGACAACCTTGGAATAGTTGGTCTCCTATAGACATGTAAGCCGGCAAAAAAATGGTTTATTTTTGTTTTTTGTTTAGGTCTGGTAGGAATGTTATGGGGAACCCCTGATGTAAAAAAAAAAAAAAAAAAAAAAAAGCATGCGGTTTCCTGGCAATTCATACCAGACCCTTTAGGTGTGGTAGGAATTTTAAGGGTAAACCACAACACCAAAAAAGTAAAGAAAAAATGGGGCCCCCCCTAATATCCCATACCAGACCCTTAATCTGGGCAGCAGCCTGGCAGGGCAGGAAAGGGGAGATGAGCAAGCGCCCCCCCACCCTCCACTATTCCAGGCCACATGCCCTCGGCATTGGGATGGTGCGTTTCGAGGCGGCACCCGGTGGTTGTGGGGGTCTGTGGGCAGGGTGTGCCCAGATGCAGATGGGCCCCCTTGCCCACAGACCCCCACAAACACCGGATCAGGGTTCCCCCCTAAAATTCCTGCCAGACCTAAAGGGTCTGGTATGAATTGCTGGGGAACCACACACTGTTTTTTTTTTATTGCATAAGACCCCCCCTAACAATCCTACCAGACTTAAGGGTCTTAATGTTTGAATTTACAGAAATTTGTATGAATTTCAATTCGGAACCAGACAAATTGTACATGTCTAGTCTCCTATATTTTACTGATTTTTGGAAAAAAGTGTGTCTCTTTTTAATACAGTGTTAAAGTATTAAAGTAAACCATGAGGTTAAATGTGTAGCAGTATGTGAAGAGTTAAAGTGTATGTACAACCAAAACATTTTTGTTTAGTCTTCGATAGGGTAGGAAAGGGTTACAACCCCCGTCAAGTTTTTACTGCTAACAGTGGCCCTATTTGAGAAATGTTCCATTACTTTCTGTTCTACTGACAGCCTGCAATAAGTCAAGAAGTGAGGTAAAGCCTGCAGTAGGGACACAGACACCAATAAAACGCTAATAGGGGGTTCTAGCCTTCCCCTACTCTACTAATACAATTACGGGGTTATTCACTAACATTCCTACTAGACCTAATGGGTCTGGTATGGTTTGAGAGGGGGACCTCATGGCTCCCTCATTCCCCCCATTTTTGGGGATGGGGTTCCCCCTAAAAGCAGACCTTTACACTCAAAAATCTAATTCTACCAATGCATCCTATGTATGATGATTAATAATAACATAGACATGTCAGGTGTAAAATGCTGTGATTTTGATTACTTCAGTTTGCCAACGCAATGCACACTGGGATTGTCTTGTTATCAGCAGAGCATTGCTGGGAAATCTCATCTCCTGAGATGATGCGCATGGTCATATGTCCTTGTCACATGTCAAGTCACATGTGCCAGACTTTCAGGAAGTAATAGGAGAGCTAGTAATCTGCCCTTAGTAAACATGGCCACTGTCAGAAGACTGGGAAAGAAAAGAGAAAGAAGGTGTGTTTGTTGTTATTTTAAAGATATGGGCAACAGTCCGCTTTCAAATTCTTACCAGACCTAAAGAGTCTGGTATGACTTTTGGACGAACCCCACACATTTTTTTTTTCTTTAACTTGGGGTCCCTCCTTACTTTCCTACTAGACCGAAAGGGTCTGGCATGGATCAGGAGGGGGACCCTATGCTGTTTTTTTTATTTGTTTACATTTGCAGGGAGAATGGTCTGCTTCTGCAGACTGTTCTCCGCACTTAGGCCGTGACTTCGGTTCAGCCCAGCTGAAGCATGCGCGTTCGGCTCGGCTGATCTGCTCGGCTGCTGTACGGGCTAATGTGAATAGCCTTTACAGCAGCCCTTCAGTTCGACTGAACCAAAGGGCTCCTGTGGCCGAAGTGAGCCGAAGCATTAGCCGAACCTACGGTGTTGCTGTGGAAAATTTACCCTCACTCCAATCACTGTATCTTATTAAAGTTTAATTAGTTGCTAGAGCAAAACATATTATTCTTATGTGAGACACATACTGTAAATAATGAGCCTTACTACATTCTCCAGCAGCCTTCCTCTGAATACAACTACAACAACTTTAGAATACTTGATGACTGTTTGATAGTCAGTTTATATAATAAAGTTTCAGTTTACTTTTTTTAAAGACGGTGCCAATTTTTTTAACTGCAATACTAACCTTATTCTCAGAGCTGCCCTCTGAAAATTTACTTCCTTACATTTCAGTGCTGTTCATCTTCTGGGTTCAATGACATGTCATCCAACTAATTCCTGTGTGGCTCACAGCACTCCTGGACTAAGCAGCACTCACACATCATTACCGCCGTCCTTCAAGGCCAAATAAGAAGAGCAAAGACCTGTGACTGTACGAGACTCATACAGCAATAGGCACTTATCTTTATTCACCAAGATGGAAAAACCATGGGGGGAATTTATCAGAACTGAAGAAGACATAATCTGGAGCAGCTGCCCATGGCAATCAATTACCATCTCTCTTCAGTTTGCTCAGCTGATATTTGACAATGAGAGATAGAAGCTGGATGGTTGCAATGCAAATCTGCTCCAGATTTTGTCTGCTCCAGTCTGAAAATCCCCCCGTGAAGAGTCCAATAGTAGCAGACAAGGGGGGCGTGGCCTAGACATGGCGGAGTAAAGACGTGCCTTGCTGGAGTTCTGCACGGCCTTTCTCCCTAAACGCGATTAGTGGACTATACTAGCCCTCTCCCTGTATGTCACGTACAAAGAGGTCCCGGCGCTCTTCCCCGCCACCAGCAAACCGCGATATCCTGCACTACTTCAGCCAGCAACCATCGGCCCTCCAGCCCGCCTGACATTCCAACATGGCGCCTGGCCGTCTCACCGCGGTGAGTAATACATGTAGTAATGAACCAGCTGCACTCCTTACCAGAATAGTAGTAAACCTGCCAAGCAGGTGGGTGTTTGTAGTGACCACGGACGGCCCCGTGAACAATGCAGATCTAGAAAGGATTGTCACCAGCACACCAAAAGTTTTGAAGCAAAAAGTCCTTCATTGACAAATCGCCATCCAATACAAGCGCTTTCGGGGTCTCAGCAGTACCCCTTCATCAGGCTCAGAATGGTTCGGCGGTGAGTAACACGCCGAACCAACGGCCAAACACACAGGCTGCCTCGGGGTCTGACCCTGTTCCATCACAGGCGGATCGAGAGACATCTCCGATCCTGACCCCTGTGCTGCCGCATAGTGACCCATCCGAGGGACCGGAGCTCCCGGTCTCCGCCAGTGACAGCAGGGCAGAGGGGGACGATACATAGCGATCCATTCTCCCTCAGCTCACCACAAAGGCAGATCTGGAGGGAATGGCTGAAAAGATTGTGCAGGCACCGAGGACAAAAGTGCAGGAAATAAAGCAGCAAGTGGCTTCCCTGGATGGCAGAGTTGCTGCTGTGGAAACCACTAGCTCTGACCTCCTGGCCAGGATGTCGGCAGGTACTCCGAGCACATGGAGCGTCCTATCGCTGAGGTCACCCCTTTCATGTCATCATACAACACCTAGATCAATCCTTTGCTCTTCATTCTCCATCTCAGCTACCTGACCTCTTTCGTTGGCTAGATGTGGCTCCGATCAATCTTCCGGACTGGCTGGCCTTTCCTACAGGCCCCATGGACATGGCTCCTCGTGGTCAACATACGGCTCGCCCTTCCAGGAGCAGGCGCCGCTACTTATAGCGCTCCTAATACGTGCCTGCGCCCACAGGACATGAGACCTGGTGAAGCTCATCGCTGGTGCTGCGGCTTAGTGTAATGTAATCTCAGGTATTGCTAACACTGTATATGTATACTGTTGTGGCCAATTTATGCGGGGCTTTAGTTCAGTTCAGTACCATTATATTTTTTCTTTTATTGTCTCGGACTTGTTCTGAACACCACGGGACCCGTTGCTATTTCGGGTCAATCTGCAGACTTGGCCTGCATGGTTTTATTACCTATGCAAATGTTTTCTTTTGTTTTTTTGCAGGGTTCATATTGCATTTACTGTGACTACGGGAGAGAGGCTGGTTTCTTTACTGTGTGGCGGGCATGGGACAGTGGCCCACCATGGGTCGGCACAGGAAGGGTGATAGCGTGGATTCCCCTTTGGGGTCTCTACCGCACCATGGGAGATGGCTCCACCTTACACATCACCGCAAAGGTGAGCTGTGCCAGATCCAGGGCCGTGTCCTATGTCGCCACACATGGGGAAAAGAGCTGTGCATCTCCTTCCATACCAAAATTGTTATACCATTATTTAGATATTTTGGTTTATTTACACCATTCTTCTATCCACCCCCAAGTAGGTATACCCCGTGCATTGTGCAACGGGTTGATACGCTTGTTTGCCTTGCCTGTACCGGTAATCTGGTGAGGCTACATACACCTATTGGTGTCTTGCATACCTACCTCCTGCTCTTATCTCTTTTGCTCTGGCTACAACTCTCCTCTCATTCTCCCCTCTGCTGCTCTCTGCTCTATTGATTTTCTCCACCTGGAGCTACTTTGCTCTTTCCGTTCCTACCCCCCTCCTCCTACCTGGATCGCTACCCGTGCCCTCTCCTATTCCTGAGAGCGGGCACGAGGGTGCCTCTTCTGCCAAGCGGCGCGGGAAAGGGTCCAGGTACCTCCCTCTCCCCTATCTCCTCTTCCGAACTTCTTGATCTAGCTCCTCAACAATCTTACTTCTTCCTCTTTAAATGGCACTCTATATATGCGATACAGTTGCATGACATACTATGCACCATACTTCTATCAATATTTGTACCATATGCTGTTGGTACCGGATTTATGCAGGCACGCATGTATCTAATGTATCTCACATAGTTAATGACAATCAGCATGGGTTCAGGAAAGATCGTTCCTGCCTAACTAACTTGCTAACTTTTTATGAGGGGGTAAGTAGAGATATGGACGGAGGTAAGCCGGTAGATGTGGTATATCTGGATTTCTCAAAGGCTTTTGATACGGTACCACACAAACGCTTGCTACACAAGCTGAGGGCTATGGGCATAGATGAGGTGGTGTGTACGTGGATAGAGAACTGGCTACGGGAACGTGTCCAGAGGGTATCTGTAAATGGCACCCTTTCATACTGAGCTAGTGTAATGAGCGGTGTGCCTCAGGGTTCTGTGCTGGGTCCCATATTGTTCAACTTATTTATTAATGACATCGGGGAGGGTGTTAACAGCGATATTTCCGTGTTTGCGGATGACACCAAAATAGGGAGGGTAATAGACACGGACTTAGACACTATAACATTACAGGAGGACCTGGATAAAATAGGGGAGTGGGCATTAATGTGGCAGATGAGGTTTAATGTCGATAAATGCAAAGTAATGCACTTTGGAATTAAAAATAAACAAATGGGTTATACAATTATGGGTATGCCGCTGGGGAAGTCAGAAATGGAGAAGGATTTGGGGGTCATTGTAGACCACAAACTGAAAGGTAGTTTGCAGTGCCAGGCTGCTGTAAACAAAGCTAGCAGGGTCTTGTCCTGTATTAAAAAGGGGATGTATTGCAGGGACAAGTCTATAATTTTGCCACTTTATAGATCATTGGTTCGACCTCATCTGGAGTACGCGGTCCAGTTCTGGTCACCAGTACTAAGAAAAGATGTCCTTGAGTTGGAAAAAGTCCAGCGAAGGGCAACCAAACTAATTAGGGGTATGGAGGACCAGAGCTACGAGACGAGGCTACTAAATTTAAACATGTTCACATTAGAGGTGAGGAGATTAAGGGGGGATATGATTTCCATGTACAAAATGTTTAATGGTGGTAGCAACATTAGCGATAAACTGTTTAAAATTAACTCCGTTACAAAAACTAGAGGCCATCACCTAAAATTGGTGGAAAAAAAATTCCAGCACAAGGGGCGAAGGGGGTTCTTCACAGTAAGATCAGTTAGGGTCTGGAACTCACTGCCACAGGCGGTGATTTCAACAAATAATGTGGAATTGTTCAAGAAACTTTTGGACGATTTCTTAAGGGACCGTAATATACAGGGGTACAGGTACTCCTAGAATGAGATCCTAATAAGTTGGACTTGATGGACTAATGTCTTTATTCAACCTCAAATACTATGTAACTATGTACCATTTTCGCATGTTTGTACCTGGATTTTATATACCCATGTTTGAACTATGTGTACTGTATACATATTCAGATAATAAAAGAATAATAAAAATAAAAAAAGTAGCAGACAAAACTCTCAGAACAGATGAAAATAGCCTGAATTTGATTTTAATTTCAACCAGCTATTTAAGCTAGGGGTACCCCTCCCCAAGCATTTGTGCTTGATAATGACAGTAATCTATGCCCAAGTGGAGGTTGCCAGTGGTGTAGGCTCTGACTGGCACACTGAAGGAACATCAGGTGGCACCTTACCACACTGACAAAAAAAAGCACTGTAATCCAAAGAGTTCCAGGACTGCTCACTGCACTTTTGTTTGATCTGTCAGGTCAACTGTTAAGTTTTAGTTTCGGCAGGGTGGCTGAGGCATCAGTGCGGAAAGGAGGGAGCATGGCAGAATCAAGAATTAAGTCAGTAAAATCTCTGAACGCTAATGCTGCATTTACATGCAAAAATATGAAAAACAAATGAAAGTGTTTTTGCTGTACCCTGTAATACCAATTTTAGCACCAATCTTGGGGTTTCTTCCTGCACTGGGGCTTTATTGTTGCAGTCACTGACACCAATGTTGGGGGTTATTATTGATGCTACTGACAACAATGGGGCCTATTTTACTACACTTTCTCTGCAGTGTACCCCAGGCCCTATGTTGTGTAAAGCAAATCAAAGTGGGAAAGGTTTCAAACTACATGCCATATGCCATGAAACAGCATTATTTCTTGACCGCGTCCACTTTTTGTCCAAGCTTGTAGCAGTATTGCACTATGCACACCACTTTTTTTTCTTTCTTCATAAAGGGATCATATGGGGTTCCTCCTAATTATTTTCAAATGTTGGAAACTATGACTCATTTTTATATCCACTGATACCAATGATGGGGTATTTTTACACACACTTACAGAAATGGCAGGGCTTATTTTTATACTGAGAAATAGATAATCCGCGCTTCTGGAAAGGAGACTAAAGTGGAAATGTATAATAAATTATTTTTATACTAACTGATACCAGAAGCAGTGGTTATTTTTAGGCCTACTGACTAAGTATTCATCAAGGGTTTTAACTAAGAGGGTTGTTCACAAAGCTAGCCAAAGGATCAGCCGTAGCTCCGGCTGAACCTTCGGCTAGCTTCGGCCGCCAGAGCCGTTCGATTCAGTAGAACCGATGGGCTGCTGTACGGGCTATACACTATAGCCCGTACAGCTCCTGAAGCTGGCCGAGCAGCTCAGCCGAACTGAAGGTTTATGCTTCGGCTTGACTGAGCCGAAGTGAAACCCGCAGCGGGCCATTGGCCAGCCGAAAGCCTCACAAATGACAGCTGGACGGAGCCAGGCGTGATCTTACTGCTGGCTCCACCCAGTTGCAATGACATCCCCAGGTTAATCAATGGGCTACCTGTCACACATAAGTGGTGATAGCACTGGCAACTAAAAAAGAAAAATATATATAACACAAGCTAAATGTAAAAATCACCAGTTATTCTTCATGGCAAATAAAGACCTCTATTGTTACATACATTTTTATTGTGACACTTTTATAACATACAGACTGTATTTACCTTCGAATGTAACGTTGAAGCTTTGTAGGTTGAAGCTTTTTACACTATAGTCCTTGTTTTACGAAATCAAGATGACAGTTCACCCTCCAAGCTAAAACTTTTTATTTTTATTTTGGATAGAGTAAGGAAGGGTTAAAACTAGAGGTGCACCAAAAAGAAAGTTTCAAAACCGAAACAAAACCGAAATTAAAAAAAGGATTTACCCTTAGTTTCATTCCAGGTGACAGTGGTAATCAGAACAATTAGACAGAGTAGTAAGAGGTTAGAACCACTGTCTGGTTGGTATTGCTGTCTGTGTCCCTGTTAGGGAGATTCACTGTAACGAAATCCATAAAACATTTTTGCCTTTAGTTACACTTTAACTCCTTCGTGACGGGAGACAAACACTGTACGTCCTGCCACGAAGTGCTGTATGACTGGCCCCGTACACAGTACGTGACGAGTTATTTAAGGCTCTGTAATGCCTTTAACTGCTGATTTGTCAACGGTTACCAGTCATTAATGAATGCCTCAGTATTGAGGCATTCATTAATGAAATAGTTAAGCTTTTGTAAAAGCTTCTTTCTTTCATTCATGTATGAATGAAGCCATTACATGCAAATACGTGAGCGCTAAATAGCGATCCCATATTTGAAAGCTGAAGATAGCAGAGTGAGTCACCTCTCTGCTATTCGTTTTTACCGCTACATAGACTGGCCCAATGTTTATGATAAATTTCAGGCACAATATTACAATGTATTTCTGTGCCTGAAATGTATCACTTCTGATCGTCTAGGCACTTTCAGAAACCTTTAGTGAGATCTGATTCTTACATGCTGTCAGGATCAGTCTCTAAGGTTATTATTAGCTGTTCCTAAGTTTGGAGCAGCCTAATAATAACCAAAAATTTAAAAAGTTAATTGATCAAGCAGTCATAGTGACTGCTTGATATAAACTGCCCGCATCAGACCCGGCTCTCTAATTGGCCGTCGCTCGTGGAGTGTCGGATGAACCGGCACTCCCGGAGCAGAGACTGGGGGCCCGCCGGCCGCTGGATACAGAGCTATCCAGTGGCCGGCAACTGTGCTGGGCCCCCCAAAGGCTGAGGCCCCGGTGCTCCCACACCGGCCGCACCGGCGGTAGTTCCGCCACTGTGTATGGGCACCTTAATGTTTACCATGGGGTGTTTTGTACAGTTCACAAATCTTATGCACTGTTTAATTAAATACAACATTTGGCCAGGTAGTTGAACTGTACACATAAGCTGTAAGAGGCCTCAGTTTCAACTAAAGCAAATTATCATGACCCAACAATTAAAACTATGTAGAACAATTATGCTTTTTAATGCTTTAATTAATGCTTTTTAGACATGTTAAATAAAAACAACACAAAGCAAATCTAAATCCTGTATTATTTAAATGAAGCCTAGACTGCCATTGCTTATCTCCCCGTACCAAAGCTACTTGCCTGGCTGCCTTTGGAATTATTTATTTATTTGGTGAGCCAATGACCAGGAATGTTTATATAGTTTATTAAGTCACAATAAAGTTAGTCAGTGACTTCACAAAACCATTGAATCAGCATGACAACTTTTCAGAAATAAAGGTCAGTAATTACAGCTTACATATTGTGTTGCATGGATTTTCATTAATATAACAAGGAACTTCAGGAATTATTGGCAACTAATTCAAGCATACAGTAAGTATATAAATATCTGTATAGTCTCTTTATATATGGATGACAGTGAGTAATGGATGGAGAATTGTGACACATCTAGAAAATACCTCACTCTTTTCGTAATATTAGACTCCATGTAATCTCCTCACAGCTAGACTTAGACCATAAATAGGAAAAGCAGAAATGCATGCCAGGCAGTGATAGAGTGATGAAGATATAATTTATACGTTAAAATAAGTTAGTGTGCTTAAATAATTTAAATGCTCAACTAAAAAGTTAGAATTAATCAGGATGTCAATCTATTAATAACCTCCTGTTTAACCTTAGGGGTACTGCTGACAAGTTCTGTGGGTGCATGACTAAGTAAATTCATGACACCACAGTTTTAGCAAACAATGTACTTACACAAAGCATTATTTATTATTTAAAGGCATGAGTATAACGCTATAAATAACGCTTCTAGTCTTCCCCCATTCTTTTCTTTCGGCGATAGCTTCGTTAGCCTAAGTAAGGGCTGGGTGATGTGGGGAACTAATGTTAAAGTTAATGTTGATTTGAGAAATATTGAATTTGCTGATTTGGATACATATGTTAAAAGCCGGATTTGAAAGATCTTATGGAAACCAATAAAAACTTTGAAAACATAAAGGCATGAGTATTCTGATAATAACAAATTGATGACTACTGACAATGAATGTATATACATCATTTACTGTTGCTGTTGTTACATAATACAAAAATAATCAAATATAAGGTATGATGTAATAGATGTTACAATAGATGCTTGCAAGAGGAATGAAAGAGGCCATCTGCATCAAACTGGAACAACCATCCTTGAACCGGGGTTGGAGGCCTGCAACACCATCTGCCTTCCATATATAATGCTGTTTTAACATCTCTACCCTGGCATTTTGACCAGAATTTACAGCTTCAGCCATACAATCATGGGATTCACATTTATGAAGCCTTCCGGATCCCAAGGATTGGGTTATATAAGCAGATCAATGTGGTTCCAAAATTTTCACACGCCCCATACTGTTTAACAAGAACATTTGCCTTTCCATAGTGGTAGAATTAAGATGTTTGTGCTACCTGTGTGGATATAAATGCTGGGGGTATTTTGCTGACACTCATCAGAACTGAAGAAGTGGCTTGGATAAGATACAAAATATTGTATTTTCAACATTTTAGAACAAATTCAGTTGAATATAAATAACTAATACTAACCAAAAAACATTTGTCTTTTGTTATCATCTAAATTCTGTAATATTGTATTTTGTGTTCAGAGGTACCTTTTTAGATGCATTGTTAAACAGAGAATGGAGTTTCAGCACCTTCTTAGCACCACTTGCATAGGCCTCCTTGCCCTAATTTTTAGAAGCCTTGGATTGGCATCTTGGTAATATGCTGAAACATTACTCCAAATCATTTGCTTATTTATAGCTTCTCAAAGACCCTAGACATCTTCTAAATTGGTGTTAAGTATACAAAGTATTACAGTTTTATCTAAAGTGTCGCGCTTTGTCTGTTTGCAGGAACATTCTTCATTCAAACTCTCAAAGAAGTATATTATTTACGTTGTAGCTCAGTTTTACTGAAGATAAATCTTTAGTGTTGCTGGCTGAAGTACTTAATTTTTCAATTCATTCTGCTAAATACATTATCTACCATTGCATTATTTGTAATATAAAATACGTAATTCTCCTAAACACAAATTAAATAAATGAGTGTAACTGTAGATAAGGTGCTGAAAACACCACTTTTAAATAAATGGAATACTAAGTTGTTTCTAATTGGCTTTTAGCTGAGCACAATATACAGCACCATCACACAGAAATCAATTAAGTTTATTGAGGGTGTCAGAAAAAAGTATTAGGGAATAGAGATGAGATTTAGGGGCGGTTCAGCCATAAGTTTCAGCAAGCTGTTTGCAGTTCCAGAAAATGTCGACCTATTGCAAGCATTCGGTTCCATGGCAAACATTACTAATCATGTGCGTTCTGGCCCCTGAACCAAAGTCATGTGGCTTAGAAGGCAAGTCATGAAGGTTTTGCCAACCCCCTCTCTATAAAAGTCAGGGTTCCCAACGCCTTTTTGCCAAAAAATCAGAGCGAAATGGTTTAAAGGGAGTAATGGTTAAAATATAATTCCTTTATTTATTCCAGACAAATGCACAAAAGCCACAAAAAGTACGTAAAGATTTGCATGTCCTCAAGGGAGATGGAAGCATATTTCTAAAGGTAACGGTTGGATATGGTCACCCACTGCTGATCCCACACAGGTAAATAGCAACACATCCATAACCTGGAAACATCTGTTGTAGTATTTACAACAGGCAAACCTGGTACAATCATGGAGTTTCCATCAACAGAGTGAAAAACTAGTACTCATTCCTTGAATAATGGATAACTGAATGCGATCAATCCATAGTGTCATATCCTTGGAGACTGGCAGATAGATTAGTAGCCAGCATGGTGTGGGGAGGGGCATATTTGTACCTCCTCCCTGCTCAAGAGCATGACATAGCATTATGGAGCCACATGTGGAAACCAGCTGCAAACACCAGACCTTTGGCAGAAGCATGGTGACGTCACAGGAATGGGACACTGCTGGGAGGCCAAGGGAGGTGACAAGCAGTCGCTTCTACCACCAACACAATTCATCCGCTTACACATGGACTTTATCAAGGTGGTTTCTGAGGAGCCTTTGTTTGGAAAAATATGCAATTGTTAGGGAAAGCTCACAGAAGGTAGGGAAAGTTTTTTTAGACTGTTGCTGGTGGTCATTGTCAAAAAGTGTTTTGTACCCCCTAGAATATTTTGTGTTTTTTTACTGATAATAAAGGACACTCTACTGTTGATTTCTAGATTTTAAAATGGCTGTTGGGGGTCATGTTTAAAACAGGCCCTAGTATAAATAAATAATGTAATATTGCAAACGTAGGCACAACAATCTTTTGGGATTTTTTTTATGGCAATAATGTATACTCTAATGTTGATTTCAACATTTAAAAATGGCTGTTGGGTTTTTGTTCAAATTGGGACCTAGTGCAAATAATTTAATACTGTGAACAACAAGTAGGAACAACAAGCTTTTGGGGGATTTTTTTGTGGAAATAAATGACACTGCAATGTGGATTTATAAATGTTAAAATGGCTGTTGGGAATCCTGTTAGGGCCTACAGCAAATAGTTTCATGCTGTACACATAGCTACTGCAGTCTTTCAAGTGTTTTTTTTTAGTATTCTCTGTATTTTTTTAAATATTCTTTTATTAATGACACTCTAATGTTGATTTCTAGATTTACAAATGACAGTAAGCCATGCTGTTAAAATTGAGACCTAGCGTAAAAAAAGTAATACTGCAAACACAGGCACAACAATCATGTGGAGTGTTTTTTCTAGCAATAAAGATGTTGTAATGTTGATTTTTTGATTTTAAAATGGCTTTTGGGGGTCTTGTTCAAATTGGAGCCTAGTGCAAATATTTTCATGTTGCTCATGTAGGTACTACATTTTTTTGCATTGCTTTTTCTGCAAATGAATGACATTCTAATGTTGAATTATTTTTTTTAAAGTTAATGTTTTACTAGCCCTTTGCTAAATACGGCCAGTAAAAGTGATCCAACATTGTGTGTGTACTGAGCACAAGACAAAGTTTATACACATGCACCTATTGGGGGCCCTGCAGGTTCTGCATTTGCAATTGGAGAATGTGCCTAAACCATATAATTCACTCTTTAAAGTGAGAAGGGAACCACTAGAACTACTGAGTGACCAGCCTATAATTGTTATTTAAGAATAAATCCTGTCTAAAAGTGCCTACGTACTGTGCATGAAGTCACAACAGTAGATTGCTGTCTTTTTTTAATCTAAACAAATACCCTCTAGTGTTGATTTTTGGATTAAAATGGTGTCTAATAAAAATGCAGCTTGGTAAAAGTGCTTCAAAAATGAAAGAATCCAGAGCACAAGTTAACAATCTAACCTTTTGCTAAAATACAAGGTGATAAGATTTGCAGCTTCCAACAAAAGGTGGCCTGGAAAACAGCCACCAATAATCTAAAGGAAAAACAACAGGGCAGAGCATGAACTAATAGTATAGAGTCTCAACAGTCTAGAGCCCAATCTGACTTCTCTCCACTAGGCATACCAGTTGCACACCAGTGTGCTAGTGTTTTGCCAGGGACGTTGTTTAGTCTCTGAGAGACTTGGGAGTGACTGGTAGTTCTGACAGTTGCTGACATCTTTCAGATATTAATTCCCTGGCTTTCATGCTGATCCTTCTTAAAGGAAGCTTTGCTACTTAATAGGTTGTTGACATTAATAAGGATGCTTCCAGTGAGGTCAAAACTCTCAACATGCATTCTTACTATAAGTGAACATCTAGCCCAGAGTGAAGCTAGAGTATCAGAATGACAGCTAGGGAAAAAGCAGCATCGAACAGAAGTTAGCAGTGGCATTCTGTTTTAATCATGTTCATGTTTACTTTTTACTTAACATATTTACTTATTAAATCAGCTACATTATAAATCAGATTCCAAAAAACTCAGCTATATGTGTCAGTTAAAAGGATACAATGTAAAAATATTTTGAGGTTTACAGCAACCTAAAATTCACCCCAACACACAACTTCAGCAGCAAAAACAAACATATCTACAGTCTCCACAAGCAAGAGTGGGTTTAAAAGACATGTGCTTCTCCCAGAGCGTATTCTATATGTTTGGTGGCAGTACAAGATGTCAGAGTGCCTCTGCTGAGTTATTTGGTGACAACTGAGAAGTAATTAAACATTCTATTTTCTTTCTCAGCCTAAAATCAAAGATAAAATATGAAATCACAAGAACACATTACCTACATAGCAGTCACAGTCTAAGCAGAATCAAAGAGAGGCCACTCTGAAAAACCGTCACGTGCACAGATCCTGAAACTGTTCATGATTGTCTACAGGGCTATTGTTACGAGAAGGGCATTAAGATGAGATCAGCTTTCATTCCTTATCATAATTCTGTTTCACTAAAAGGTTTTACATTTTCTGTTAAAGGAAGCTGGTAGTGAGAGAAACAGGCAGGATGCCACTGCTAGCATTTATTTACGAATATGCAAGTTCTCTGGCTGCCATATTAGCCCAGTAGCTTCAATAGTTTACAGCACTATGACCTTAAACAAGAACAGCATGTAGATCTGTAGATCAGGGTTTCTGACTTTACTCATACATTTTATTTAACAACACACATTACATAACACACTATTCCAACTGCTAACAGATTGGGCAGAAATAATTGCAGGGACACAAAGACAGATCAGAAGATCCCCTGATGTTCCTTCAAATCAAATCTGTTATGTGGAATTTTGTATATCCAAGCCGTAGAATCAAGCTATGCAGGTTTCTAGGACATGTAAAAAAACATTATTTTGTTATTATTTTTGTTCCATTATTTTTATGAAAAATAAAAATTAGCAATAAACAGTAAACAAAAACATTATGAGAAACAGACAAAGAGGTCTAGGTATCAATGTTTTCATTCAAGATTCAGACAAAAAAACATTGATAAATAGACCCCTTATATTGCTTATATGTGGTCCAGGATGAGTCACTTGTGACTTTTTCAGCAAGAAATATTTCAGGTGAAGCTTCCCTTCTGACATCTGGATGTGCTTGTGAAGACACACACACACACACACACACACACTTGCAGATGGATAGGTATCTGTTCGGTAGGTATCATCTTTTCCCTTGGAGAGACCACAAGCTGGAATATCACCTCAAGCTGTTCTCTGTAAGTCATGTGTCCATCTTGTAAGAGCAGCCTCAGTTGAAAAACATTGTAAACATTGTTTATTCATCATATCAAGTACCGATACCTGTGCTTCCGCTGGCATGGAGCCGGCTTCCCGGGTAATTGGGTAGTCGGGCAGCAGGTAATAACATGCCTCCTGCTTCCTGATTGCCCAGGAAGCCGGCTCCATCTTATTTGGCCAGCTCAATTGTGATTGGCTGAGAAACCGCCTTCCCAGCCAATCAGCATCGAGCCGGCTGCCCGGCCAATTAGGAAGCCGAGCGGCGAGTAATGACCCGCCTCCTGGCGAGTAATGACCCGCCTCCTGGCTTACTGATTGGCCAAGAAGCCAGATCAATGCTGATTGGCCAGCAAGCCAGCTTCCCAGCCAATCAGCAAGGAGCTAGCTGTTCGGCCAGCTCAATGCTGTTTGGCCGGATCGGCCGGCTCGATGCTGATTGGCCGGGGAGGTGGGTCATTACTCGCAGTCCGGTTTCCTGATTGCCCGGGAAGCTGGCTCCATGTTCCCCTATGGCATTGCCGGTCAGAGAAAATCCTCCTCTGACTGCAGGTTCCGGTATCCGGGAAGGTATTGGAGCATTTGGACGATTACTAGTATCGGTATCTGTGCATCCCTACTATAAATATAATTTAGTTATTTAATAAATCTTACGAGCATGACACACACGCACCGACAATCGTACGATCTGTTCCTAAGATAAAAGTCGTGCGACCGTACAGTAAAAACGGTTGCACGCCTTCCACACACCTTGCGAAAATTGTACGATCGCGGGATGTCCCGCGCTTACCGTACGATTATCGCAAGGTGTTTGGGCACCTTAAGTCATGTGTCCATCTTGTAAGAACAGCCTCAGCTGAAAAACATTGTAAACATTGTTTATACATCATATCAGAACTGTAACACAATTTAATAAAACACTATGCTTTGTTTTACCTCTCTCTGGATCAAAACTGCTGAAGAATATGAAAGAACCTGTGCTGTTTTTTCAGGAATTAGAACAAAGATGTGGAAAGCTGGATCTGTAGGTTTTATCAGTCATTATCAGTCAGGTCTTAAACAGTATAGAGGGAATGAGTCTCCTTAGTCAGTTCTCCCATGGGTTTGACATCCTAATCCTGTATGCTATACCCCTATGTATTTACACTTCTATCCTATACCATCTACACACCAGTCAATAATGTATACGGATAATAATCTTTTATGTGGTATTTATTGCCCTGATGTAGGGGGACCCTTTCAACCCCCATAATGTGTTGGCTTTTTATGGTATCAGTCTGAATAAAATTGAATCTGGACTTAATACATTCTGCCTTGGGCTCATTCCACCTTGCACACCCAGTTCCTACTTGAGAAATGTGTATGTGAAAACATAATAATTGTAATATATTGCAACTTACCAATCCTTAAATGTGGTGGCTGCATTCGTTTTCTCTCTTAGGCTTTTTTCCTTTATTTACACCTGCTGACCCAACCAGTACATCTGTTATTTTTTTAACTTCCTTTACCAGGCCAACCTGTCCAGCAAAAGTGGCAGATAGAGGGTGGGGACAAAGTGCAAGCACAATTTTTTCAACCTTAACACATGGTATTGCAGTTCCATGGCGAGAGATGGGTTTGAGGTACCATTCAAAAGAATGGCAAAACAACGCGTCTCCTGCGCTGTTAACGCATGGTAGGTGCATTGCCCGGCAGCATGCGTTAGTTGCCCAGAACCGTGCAATTAACGTATGCATATGGTGTGAACAAGCCCTAAATATCAGTCTCTGTCATCTTTTGCACAATATCACAATCACAGCTAATCAGCTTCTGGTGCAAATCAGCGTGTTGGCAGGGAATATGCTTCCAGAAGGAGAGACCAGAGTGAGAAGAGCTGATAAATTATCCATGTGTTTCTGCTTTTTTACTGACCAGTCAATAGGCCATGACCAAAGTGGGGACACCACTTCACTCTAATCAAAATATCGCTAGACAGTATTAGAAATTCTTTGACAGATGTGACAGTTGATATATTTCAATTATTTATTAAGCTGTTATCCTGGAGTTCAGCTTTAACTGAAAAGTATGTACATGAACTCATATGTTTCACAATGAACAGCACTATAAATATAAGCAGGCTCCAGAATGAATATACTGGCATGGCACAGGCAACAGCAAATGGTGCCTATAAAGCTATAGTGTGTCACATCTATAAATATAATAGGGATATCTACACAGGTGTGATGAAAAACACACATATAAATCAAGTTATCACAGAACTGCTGACAAGGAAAGAAAGAACATATTTGTGTTGAACAATAAAGAGACTAAGTGACTAATTACTAGCTAGTGATATAAATCCCCTGCCAATACTATCTTACTAGATTTTGAGAAATGAAGTACAGTACATGAAGAACCTAATGACCCCATGTCACCATGGCTCACTCTGCTCACTCAGCCATATTTATTAGATATACACATATACAGGACATGGCTGACTCAGTCCAGGTATGCATACCTTTCTGTTTGTATTTACTGCACGCTTTAGTAAATGGCTGTGACTGCATGACTTACAACTATATATTTTTCTTCAGCTTATTTATCGTGACAGGGAAGTAATTTGAGGTTTTGACACCTTTTTCTTAGCTATTAGGTCCTGACGTATGTTTAATATCACGCTTTTTCGTTCCTTACATCCTGGAAAAGGATGTGGGTGAAAACACATTTTTCGTTTCTTGTCAGCCTAAACCGCTATTTTGGTCAGGTGTGTTTTCTGTGCAAGAAACCTTAAAAAATAAGTAAAAAAATGAGGAAAAGAACATACATTTTTTCAACTAATAGGTCTCACTTACACAGGAAAAAAGAGGTCCAGCTGTCGATTCCTACAGCAAGAATCTGTGCGGCAGGAAGCACAGGTGGGTCTAGACAGCAGTGGGGGATCCGCCTGTACAAAGCAAAGATAGACTGACAGCAGCCACAGCCGTCCTCTGGTGTTCAGATGTAATTGCACATGGAGTATTAACCTACAGTTAGGGGGAACTGATTGTCCTGGATGCAGCTGTCCCAAGATTCTGCAAATTCTTGCAGCAGGAATCTGAAGCCGGAAATGTTTTTCCCGTGTGAAACCATAAGCATTGCCAAGTTTAAACATATGCTAAATTTAAAAGATTCATAAACCTACAGTATATAAAAATGGTCACTATTTACTTTTTAAAGCTTGAGAGATGTAACAGTTTTTTGATATTTGTTACAGTGACACACTAACGGCTACCATAAACTATTTCAGGCTGGGAAAGGGTGAGCAGAGAATCATTGTGTGTGTATGGCGGAGGATTGCAGGAAAGGCACAAGGCTACATCAAACCATTCCCTACTGAGTGATCACAGAAGACATTTTCTCATTTGGGGAGTTTTTATTTATTTGAAGGAACATCATGGGAACACCTGATCTATCTCTAAGTTTTAGCACCCATAAATCATCAGAGAGACAGCCGCATACTGCACCTAACTCTCTGGAGTACAGAACTAAGGGCCATCAGCACAAGTCTTACCAAAATGAAATCCACCTGCCCCAGTATGTCTGCACCCTACAATGATAACCATCTTCATCACCCTGAGCTGATGGTCAATTGTACCCTCAGCATACTGATAGCCTTTTACTCAGGAATGATCCACCCCAGAATGATGACCATCCACACCTCCTCCTGGTCTGATTACATCATCTCATATCACACTTCTCATATTTCTGACACTTCTCATATTGATGGCTTAATCCTGCTCCTCCACACTACCAGCACCTTCTAACTATTTTTTAGAATGATGCCCCCCTCCCTGAACTGACAACTAACTGACCACCAATACTGAAAGCCACACCCAAATTTTCCCAACATTGACCAGGGAAGTAACCCAAGATTGACGGCTAAATTCTGCCTCTCACCCACCCAGCTGATGGCCAAATTCCACAATCCATTTTCTGCTAAATCCCACATATTTTAATTATTTTCTACATTTTTATTGTCTAACAAATGCCTGTACTTTTTCTAGTTTTATATACTGTAATATATGTTAACGTGTTCTTGTGGATTTCTTTTTTACCCTGCTGATATTCTAAATGCTAGAACTTAATTGGTGCAATTTTGTTCCCTTCATACATGGTTAAATTGACACATACTTACACTGGAATTTTTCAAGTTATGCAATAATTTAATGCAATTTAATGCAAATTAGTGTCATGTTCTTTGGGACAGTTAAGTATAGTCACATTTACATGCCTGGATAAAAGGACATTTAGCTATGTTGCAGCAAATGTTATACCACATATTTAAAGGCAAAAGAGTGACAAATAATGAATTAGCCTGATCTTTCCCCACATATAACCTAGGTTTCCTAAGGTGTCAAAAAAAGTCAAATACATCATTGCTAAAATACATATTTGTCAGTTTTATTTACAACACAATCATAAAAACACTATTAATATGCTCAAAGATTTGATAATGTGTTAATTCAGTGCACATATTCAATCTCCATGTTTTTCTCACAAGGTCTGTTCAACACAATATAATGTGACCTCCTCCAGGTACCCAAATCTAACCAATTTTATCGATTAACCACATGAGTTCTCGTGTTATTATATGAGATATAGGGGTTGATTTACTAACCTTATAAACACGCCACGAACAAGTATACACCTCTGTAGTGTGTTCCCTCCCAGCATGATCTATTGGTGGAATCTAGACACCTTTGTAGTGTGTACACACCCAGCAGGTGTGTTGTGCAAAGCCCTGCATGAATTGCAAGGTAAATTAGCTCTACATTGTGTTGCTTGCGTTGATGAATGCAGGAATGTAAATGCATGAGCTAACCATTTTTGTCTAAACTGTGAAGCAGCATTATATATGCATCATGTGCATGATTTTTCCATATATGGCATTAGTGGAAATATGCTTTTAGAGAGTTTTTGGTTGATAAATACCTTTTGCTGTGTAAAAATCACACGCACCTAGTGCGTGCGTGTGTTTAGGTTAGTAAATCACCCCCATAATAACAAGATGATCCATGTGGTTAATCGGTAAAATGGGTTAGATTTGGATACCTTAAAAAATCCCAGGCTTTTATGTCCTATGTTTTCTGAATGTTAGAATTTAAGGGATTTGGTGTCAGTATACTATGAATCAGTGACAAAACACATATATTGATTGAACGCACATATAATCTAATAATAATAACTTTCTTTGCAAATTAAATACATTCAGTAAACACCCTACTTGAGCATTATATTACTAGACTGTAAAAGCTCAAGGCTGATTTATAAAATGTTACATTCCAGGTTCTACTGCTCTGCCTATTTTTGTATCACACTTCTCATATTTCTGACACTTCTCATATTGATGGCTTAATCCTGCTCCTCCACACTACCAGCACCTTCTAACTATTTTTTAGAATGATGCCCCCCTCCCTGAACTGACAACTAACTGACCACCAATACTGAAAGCCACACCCAAATTTTCCCAACATTGACCAGGGAAGTAACCCAAGATTGACGGCTAAATTCTGCCTCTCACCCACCCAGCTGATGGCCAAATTCCACAATCCATTTTCTGCTAAATCCCACATATTTTAATTATTTTCTACATTTTTATTGTCTAACAAATGCCTGTACTTTTTCTAGTTTTATATACTGTAATATATGTTAACGTGTTCTTGTGGATTTCTTTTTTACCCTGCTGATATTCTAAATGCTAGAACTTAATTGGTGCAATTTTGTTCCCTTCATACATGGTTAAATTGACACATACTTACACTGGAATTTTTCAAGTTATGCAATAATTTAATGCAATTTAATGCAAATTAGTGTCATGTTCTTTGGGACAGTTAAGTATAGTCACATTTACATGCCTGGATAAAAGGACATTTAGCTATGTTGCAGCAAATGTTATACCACATATTTAAAGGCAAAAGAGTGACAAATAATGAATTAGCCTGATCTTTCCCCACATATAACCTAGGTTTCCTAAGGTGTCAAAAAAAGTCAAATACATCATTGCTAAAATACATATTTGTCAGTTTTATTTACAACACAATCATAAAAACACTATTAATATGCTCAAAGATTTGATAATGTGTTAATTCAGTGCACATATTCAATCTCCATGTTTTTCTCACAAGGTCTGTTCAACACAATATAATGTGACCTCCTCCAGGTACCCAAATCTAACCAATTTTATCGATTAACCACATGAGTTCTCGTGTTATTATATGAGATATAGGGGTTGATTTACTAACCTTATAAACACGCCACGAACAAGTATACACCTCTGTAGTGTGTTCCCTCCCAGCATGATCTATTGGTGGAATCTAGACACCTTTGTAGTGTGTACACACCCAGCAGGTGTGTTGTGCAAAGCCCTGCATGAATTGCAAGGTAAATTAGCTCTACATTGTGTTGCTTGCGTTGATGAATGCAGGAATGTAAATGCATGAGCTAACCATTTTTGTCTAAACTGTGAAGCAGCATTATATATGCATCATGTGCATGATTTTTCCATATATGGCATTAGTGGAAATATGCTTTTAGAGAGTTTTTGGTTGATAAATACCTTTTGCTGTGTAAAAATCACACGCACCTAGTGCGTGCGTGTGTTTAGGTTAGTAAATCACCCCCATAATAACAAGATGATCCATGTGGTTAATCGGTAAAATGGGTTAGATTTGGATACCTTAAAAAATCCCAGGCTTTTATGTCCTATGTTTTCTGAATGTTAGAATTTAAGGGATTTGGTGTCAGTATACTATGAATCAGTGACAAAACACATATATTGATTGAACGCACATATAATCTAATAATAATAACTTTCTTTGCAAATTAAATACATTCAGTAAACACCCTACTTGAGCATTATATTACTAGACTGTAAAAGCTCAAGGCTGATTTATAAAATGTTACATTCCAGGTTCTACTGCTCTGCCTATTTTTGTAACCTCTTCTGTTTATTGCAAATAAAATGACTGTTTTGATGTACAGTGCAATGATCATAGAAACCACAATTTGATCAGATATCACCGGCTGCTGTGTAACGCCAAACTTGAGGTTAACACCAAGATAAATAGTTTAGATGCACATGTTTATTTTATTATCTGCCAAAGATTTTAGTTTTGTACAGCCTTGTGGTTTACACACATTTTCCCCACTAGACAGCTAGACAGGTGACAAATGTAGTTCCTAATTAACACCAAACTCCAGACATTTTATAGTGTATAGAGCAAGGAAGGATTAGGTTTTTATTGTCATGTGTGTCACTACTTGGGGGGATTTCCCTCACTTCCTCTCAGGGACAGTGTGGAACGATTAGAACTTCTCATCGTGTTTTCATTGATGTACTGCTTTCCTATCCCTGTCACTACTGTATCCTTTATGTCTTGCAAAGCGTTACAATTACAGGACGAAAAGGAAAGAAGAAAATCTCCCCAGTGGGGGTCACAAACAGAAGTACAAGCCTGAGAGATTTTATGAGGGGAATTTATAAAAACGGGAACAGACAAAATCTGGAGCAGCTGTGCATGGCAACCAATCAAGTTCTATCCTTAGCTTGTTCAGTTAAGATTTTAAAAATGAAAGAGAGAAGCTGATCAGATTTTGTCTGCTCCAGTTTTGATAAATTCCCCTCATTGTGTTTTTCTTAAACTAAAAAATTCCCTGAATTTGGGCCTTAAAATGACACTAAGCTCAATACTTAAATCTTAAGAATGCATTTAAGTACCTTAACTATTAACAGAAATGTATCTTATTTTTGTATCACTCAGCTACAGCTCCTCAAATCATCTCTGAATTAATTCTGACACTGTTGTTCCTTCTGGAGCAATGGCTACTTTTGTTCCACATGGTCCCTGTGTGTGTTGTAAAGTAGCCACTGCTCCAAGCTCACTCCTGTTATGGACTAAAATCTACAATCACAATCCAAATTAGTAAACTAAATGTGAGATGGTAGTCCATCACAGGAGTGAGTTTGGCGCAGCCACCCTCCAGAAGGAAGGACAGTGTCAGCACCAATTCAGAGATGATTTGAGGATCTACAGCTGAGTGATACACAAATAAGTTATATTTTTCTTAAAGTTAAGGTTCTTGAATGCATTTTTAAGATTCAACTAGTGAGTGTAGTGTCACTTTAAGCAGTTCATCTATGTTTCATATATTTAGCTATGTTACCTCTCCGCCTCCAGCCTTCTCATTGGACTAGGATTCAGTATCATCCCCTCTGCTGAGTCTGCAGGCAGCTGACCCAGGAAGCAGTAAACATGACACAGCCCCACCTCCTCACATGGATTGCTTGCCAGAGGGGATAAATAGAGATAGCGATCATACATCAAAATACAGGCAACTAGTCTGAAATGCATGAGCAGAGGGAACAGCAGAAGCAGAGAACAAAAATGGCCAGAGATGGCTGAATGTCAGAATACCATCCCAACGGACAAGCAGGTGAGAAATGTAAAGCTAACAGGCACTGCGTCCTAAAACGAACATAATTTGTGAGTTACTCCCCCTAAGGTCAACCTAACTTTAACCCTAAACCACATACTATAAGCCTAACTTCAAACCAACCCCTAAATCTAGCCTCAGGACTCACAATATAGCACCAATAATATTAGTGCAACAAATATTATACTATCATGCCAACATGACCCTAGTTCTAATTCCAAGGACTATCCTTTCAGAATATATAAATGCTTTAGTGTGCATAGTCTGGGCACAGGTTACCTTGAACATAGCAAGATAAAGAAACATTGCTCATATTGTGCAGCTCCAATCTCTCCAAACCCTGTAGGCTCTTTCATTTGCTAGACTCGCACTGGTTCTCAACTTGTGTAACCTCAGGACCCACATTTGTCTTTGGTCATTAAGTCATGACCCAAGTCGCACTGCAATGGAATGCGCGGCATTGCAGTACCGGGCATTTGGTGCAGGTGATTGGACTGTGGGTGGGAGGTACGTTTGGGCATAATTCAAATTAATGACAACGCAACGCACCTTCCACACCAGAACATGGAGTAGATGTGATTGCGTGGTACAATGCATTCATCGCATGGGACTGTATGATTAACGCACTGCACTAGTGTAAACGGACCCTCAAAAACATTGACAGTCACACACAACCACAGACACAATCTCACACACATATACATGCCAGGAAAAAATATATATTTTTTTTTAAGATCCACTACCATGAGAACTAGAATGGATCCTCAGCCTGGGGTGCAGTGTGGGCTGCTGTGCTGTGATGGGGCTCCATCCATATGTGCATTGTTTGTACAGCTCCCTTGCGTGCCCTGTAGAGGTGCCAGGAGGCAGAATGTAACGTCGGTCCAGTCCAGGGACCTCTACAGGGCACATGTGGGAGCTGTAAGCAATGCACATATGGATGGAGCTCCCTATGACCATACTTCCAGCCCTCCCCATCTTAAGCTGATACGCAGGGCCATATTTTGAATGGCTGCTCGGCACAAGAACTGACGGTGCTGCACTAGGGGAAGCCTGAGGAGTCTCTCACCTAGAAGGAAGGCATGTCGCGACCCACTGAACATGGGGTTGCGACCCACTTTTGGGTCACGACCCACCAGTTGAGAACCAAGGTGCTAGAGTATTTCAGAGTTGGGTAAAATGTGATTCGGTGTCACAGACTCAAAGGTTGGGTTCCTCCAATGTCAGTATGTATAAAAATATTAAAACATTATTTTAATGGATACAAATAAGTTTATGATTAGGATGTAACCTGTGACATGTAACAATGTTAGTACAAGCACAGTGCTTACTTCTCATTGTTATTGACTTCACAGCTGCTCTGAATATACAATTCATTATCTATTATTCAGCAGTGCTTTGATAGATACATTTTGTTCCATGCGTCGCTTGCAACTTAGGCAGCCACAAGATGCTGATAAAAAATCCATTATATGACTGCATGAGATTTGAAAAGAAAGAAGTCCGCTATACAGCTTTGAAGATATGAATACTACAAGACAGCGTCATACTTCACTAACCGGACAAAGTTTTTTTCTTTAAACTTGACTCTTCATATACAAGTGTTTATTTGCCCCTAATATGCAAGTGAGGATATTTCCAATATTTGAAGCACCAAATCCAAAACACATTAAAATTCCATTGACACACTAACCTATGGTTCCCCACACTGCTCCAGGTAACCACTTCTCACTTGGCATTGGTCCACACAGTGGGCCAAAGTGCCTACTTATTATTCACATCGTGTAAAGTACAGAGCTAACTGATACATTACATTTTCATTAGTCCAGTGATAATGTTTTGCTGTTTTGAAACTACAGAAAGTATAAATGATAGAGAATGTTTGCTTGCACAAGATGTAACAACTCTCAAAGTTAGCAATCTATTAAAAACTAAACTAAAATTCTCTGTGCATCCTTGCCTAATTATACCTCCTAGTGGTTCTAACATTGCCAGTAAAAGCTTTCTTGTTCTTATCTAACCACCATTTCAGGTTTCTTCCAGCTGCAGACCTCAGCTATAGCCACAGATGGAGTGGGTGACATGTCTTCTGTCATCAGCTAAGAATTGTGTTCGCTTATTTGCCACTGATTGCTTTGGAAGTTCTAACCACTCAATGGACACAGTCACTGGATCCTAACAGATGTTTGAATCTGTTTTTCTAGCTATGGCTATAGCTGAGCTGCATTACAAAAGAGCATTTGTTATGTACTGTAAATTCGGTATAAGATGCATTTACTCCAAAATTGCAACTTATGCCCAAAAGTTTAAGTACATCCAAACCCCATTTTTTGTAAACTGTTTGCATTCCTAAGTGTAGATACGTAGTTGTGTCTACTTTAGATTTCACTAAATATTTTACATACCGCTTAACTGATTTTCTCAAATAACTGCTATAATGCGACACAAAACACTCAGCATTTTTCTCCTTATACATATCTACACAACGAACATTCTCCAAAGTCACATTTACTTATGTTTAAAAATAAAGTCTTACTATTTTATTCCCTTCTGTGCTCGTTCCCGTTGCTCTTCTCTCCACTCACAATTCCTGTCACCTAGTAAGAGACGTACACGTTGATTCTGGTCATGTGCACACCTTTCTTTGCCTACAACTCCCATGAGGCAGAGAGGAATCATCTATCCCTGCACACAGCTGCCTCCCCTCACTCTCCTCAGTAAACAAACTGTGACAGTTCCACTGCTTGTAATCTCTTCTGCAATTCTTATCAAAACTACTTACAACAGCTTTACAACAAATCTACAACAAACATCCAGTTTACAATAATCTACACAGAAAAACAACTTTATTTCAAATGTAGGAGCCATATCCTCTATGACTGTGTGACCAGATTCAGCATGTGAGCTGAGACTCGGAAGAAAGAATGAGCCTGGTGACAGCTAAATCTCCTCACAAGCAGCTCCTCCCACACTCCCTCCTTTGTAAGCTAGGAGGAAAGAAATCAAAAAACATATATTAGTGTGGGAGAGCTGAAGAAATCCCAGCTCTTTGCAGAGTCTAGAGGGGATGGTTTGGGGGAGGAGACTGAGAAGACACATCCTCTGCATGCTGTAGTCCTTCACATGAACCAGCACAGAGGGTGGTTACTTTTCAGCCCACATAGAGACCATGGAGAAGAAAAGTAGCCACCCTCTGGCAGGAAGTTGTGAATGGAGAAAAATAAAACCGATTTTGGAGCATTTTTAGAGCTGAACAATGTAAAAATAAGATACACAGGGGTCTATTCACAAAGCTGCCGAGGGCAGCCGAGTGAATGACCGATCAGAAGTGAAGTGAGCCGAACACCGTTCGGCTATTCACTTCAGGCTGGTACGGCTGATTTCAGCCGTATATCGGCTGAAATCAGCCGTACATCGGCTTGCTTCGTGTGGCTTCGGATCAGCCGAACATGCTCAGCATGTTCGGCTGACCCGAAGTGCAGAAGGAGTTCGACTCAGCCGATCCAACATCTGGATTACATAAGTTTAGAAAAGGTTGGAAGTAAATATTGTTATGAAATGAAAAGTCAATGCATGCTGTTTTGTCTCCCTAAAATCCACACTTCATCATCATTTGGATTTTTATACAAAGTTTAAACATTTCTTTCACAAAAATGAACATCCCGTCACATCAAATTAGCAGAAGCTATAGGAGTATGGAATTTACCTGTACAGATTGGCTTCATTAATTTTTATGTTCCAAATGGATAAGGATCTGTTTTCCCTGAAACACGATGCATATATGACATTGCAGTAACAAGAGAAGACATTAAAATTGTTGGTTTTTAAATAATTGAAAGAAATCTAGAAGAAAATATGTACTGAGAGAACTTGTACCTGCATTAAATGCATTCTATTCTGTACAAAATAATGTTGAAAAAAACGTAAGAGGGTGAATATGAATATGGTGAAATAAATAAAAAACATGTTGACCTTTACTTTTCCTGAGCATTATTATACAGATAAGAATGACAAAAGAGTAAACCCACTGAAAGTCATTAAAAGAGGGGTCCTCTGTAAGATTCCTCCTGCCAAACACCAAATAATGAAAAGTCAGCTAAGAACTATTTACATCTAAACCTGAAATGCAATTTTAGAAAACACCCTCTAAAAATACAGTTATACGCAGCTGAAAGAACTGAACAAAAAATATATTTGAAGATCTAAAGAGGTCTTTCTGAAACTCTAGAAACATTATTGTTTACACCAGAGTAATTTTTGAAAACCTTAAAACTTTTCCAGATAAAAATAACTTAAAGTTTTACCAGATCATATATTATGATAACCTTTATAGGAAAGATTACCGTATTTACAGTTGTGAGCATGGCCTGCATCTGTCAAAAAATGTTTCCAAAATATCTTAATGTTTGTTTCACACCTGATATGGTATCTTCCTGTCTGAAGTCCCAGGTTATAGGCCTGAAGACACTGCTCTACTAATATCAACCAGAAAAAGGCTGGCTTCACACCTATGCATTGCGATACATTACTTTATACATTGCAATACATGTAGAGCATTTTATTGTATGTTACCACAGGGGATGCACCACAGTGCAGTGCATTGTGATGCCATTCATTTTTAATAGCACCCCAACACACAAAAGCAATGCACCCCCAATGCACTTGTGTCTCAGTACACGCCAATGCACAGTAATTCATTACCATTACTTGTGTTACAGTGTGTTGCATTTGCAAAAGTCTGTTGATGTGTTGGCAGCCCTTTCAAATGAATGGGCGGGCTTCCTTAGCACAATGCAGGTTAACGCATTACAAAATACAATGCTTCGGACCATGGGGTGTGAAGGGGACCAAAGTGGATGAATAATCAAAACCTTTTTTTTCAATAGAAAACGGAAGGATAAAAACCCTCATTAGGTTATTTTGTGCTGTGTGTCTAGTGAGATTTCTCTTCATTTCCTGCCTTAGAGATGTAACAGGAATTAAAAGCCAGAGGAAACTGTCACGTTGGAAGTTGTCCACATAGGACACAGGAGCAGTGATTGACACCCCTGTAGTGTCTAAGGGGTGTGTCTACGACAGTCAGTGGGTCTTGTGGGAGACTAGGGGGTCTATTCACGAAGCTGCCGAAGGATCTAGCCGTAGCTTCGGCTGATCCTTCGGCTAGCTCCGGCCCCAGGACCCCTTTGGTTCAGTAGAACCGAAGGGCTGCTGTACGGGCTATTCACCATAGCCCATACAGCTCCCGAAGTCGGCCGAGCGGCTCAGTCAAGCCGAAGGCATGTGCTTCGGCTCGACTGAGCTAAGGTGAAAGCCGAAGCTGGCCAGGGACACTGATCTCCAGACAGCCCAACTCTCCCGGGCGCTCTGGGAGTCTCCCGCTATTAGATAGCGGCTCCCGGCCGCCCGGGAGAGAAACACTTTCTAAAGGAAAGTCTTGCTCTGCTCGATCGAGCAGAGTAAACCTTTCACCTGCTTTTTTTTATTTTTTATTCTGACATCGAACCGTTGGCTGCCGTCAGAATTTAAAAAAAATATTCACCATAGGAATGCATAGCTAGATTCTTATTGGCTTTTTCAATTTGCAATAGCCAATAGCAAACTAGCTATTGCACTCGCCCACTGCTGCTGTCAATCAGCAGAGGGGACCTGCAGTTCTCCATCAGGTCTCCTCTAGTGATTGACAGCAGCAGAGGGCGGGTGCAATAGCTATTTTGCTATTGGCTATTGCAAATTGAAATAGCCAATAGGAATCTAGCAATGCATTCCTATGGCAAAACCGCCCGCCAATAGAAAACAGTTGGGTGGAGCTAGCTGTCACTGCTAGCTCCGCACAATCGTTTTCTTTTTTTTTCTACTTTTTAAACTTTTTCAAATCTGCTCGGTGCCACAGAGGGACCAAGCAGAACATCCGAGCCGAATGCCGCTCAGCGGCATTCGGCTATTTACTAACTGCTGTTCGGCATCTATGAGAATAGACCGAACAGCAGCGAGTAGCCTGCCGGAGGTTCGGCTTAGCCAATCCAGATGTTGGATCGGCTGAGTCGAGATCCTTCTGCACTTTGGGTCGGCCGAACATGCTGAGCATGTTCGGCCGACCTGAAGCCACCCGATGTATGGCTGATTTCAGCCGATATACGGCTGGAATCAGTCATACCAGCCTGAAGAGCGAACAGCGTTCGGCTCACTTCGCTTCAGGTCTGTCGTTCACTCGGCTGCCTACGGCAGCTTAGTGAATAGACCCCTAGGTATCTAAAGACAGGTAGTGTGCCTACTGCAATGTTCTACCACAAAATATCAGAGGGAACGGCACAGCAGCTCTGTGACCGGAGGGAGGGATCAGTACAATATCCCCCCCTGATCCCTCCCCATTGTCGGGATGCAGGAAGTGATGTATATTACATCACTTCCACATTCTTCTGTCACTCTCCGGCTTCAGAAGCTAGAGATAAGCCGATGAAGCAGGTCCCTGCGTCATCAGCTTCCCTAAGGGTCCCTAGGTGATATTAGGGGTTCTAAAGACCCCTGATGTCTCCATAAAGAGGACCTGTACATTGTCACTGTACATTGACCATTACATCATAGGGGGCTTGTTAGATAGCAATAAAGTTAGGTGAAAAATAAGGTAAAAAAAATTAGTTACAAAAAATAAATAAAAAAGTCACATATAAAACAATTGAAAGAAAACACAAAACTATTTTTAAAGTCCCCACATACAGCAGTGTATTTAGGTTTCGTGCTGCCCTAGGCAAAACGAAACTTACCCCCCTCCCCCATCTAAATTTATTCCGCCCCTTCCTGTTCAAGACATTTTGCGTAACCTGTCAAGTCGCTGAATACAGCTTCTGACAGGTTGTGCTATTCACACTGCTTAGAGATGGTCTGTACAGATCCGTGGGATGTGCACGGCCGTATCGGGCCATTCCCGGGAAGGACAGGTGCTGCATGTGATTTGTACGCAGTAGCCTCTTCTTCTCTGTGGGAGGACGCAGCCGCATGCTCACCTGAACTACACATCCGTGTGGATGTCCATACTTGTACAGAGACAGGATGGATCCTGTCAGCATCCGAGCACGGACACCCGCACCAGCACGGATATCTGCAGGCCAACTCTAAGCAGTGTGAATGAGGCCTTAGTGTTGCAGGGAAGCCGGGGTCTCAGGTGGGCTGTAAAGGATCTCTAGTGGGCACTGCAGGATGTTACCATAGACCCTGCACATCCCACCATAGACCTTGCACTGCCCATCTGGGTCCTGTGGAGGGTCCCTTTCCCTGCACACATGCTGCTCCTCTTACCTGCAGCTCCCCAGCCTGCTTCCAGGATATGCCGCTTCCTCCTCCAGCCGCCAAAGCATCTTACTGGAGCCGCCTGCACCCTCCGACGGCCGGGGCCATGTCTTCCTCGGTCCCATCGTGTCTTCCCGCAGCTGCTGATGCTTCTTGGAGCCGCCCACAGCCTCCACCGGCCCGGGCCGCGTCTCCCATGGTCCCATCTTGTCTTCCTGCAGCCGTCGAAGCTTCTTGGAGTGGCACCGCAGCCTCCGACGGCCGGGCCGCTTCTTCCTCAGCCACGGCCACGCCTCCTTGTACACCCGGCAGCTCACTGCCAGGCTCCACTAGCAGCCACCTGATAAGGCAGCCGAGGCTGCTTGATTTTGTCGCCCGTCCCCAGCTTTCCTCTTTGCAGGGGGGTGAAAAATGCTGCACCCCTGCAAAGTGCTGCTCCAGGCAAACGCCTTGTTTGCCTTGCGGTAAATAAGCCCCTGCCCACATACACATGCAAACATGCGTCGGGTGCGCCAACGTGCGAAAATTATGTTACATATGACCGTTAACGTCCGAGCAATAATTCTAGGGCCATTAATCACTGTTAACACTAAACTGATGAGTGGTAAGCTTTTAAAGCGTTACCTATGGCCAATTTCGGGCATGTGCAATTTTAAAACTTGACACGTTTGGTGTCTATTTACCTGATGTGACCCCATCTTCACTATATAGTAAAAAATAAAAAACTCAGTGGTGATTAAACACCACCGAAAGAAAGCTCTATGTGTCCCCAAACAATGGTATAAAATGAGTTTCAGTACAGAGTTGCATGACAGAATAAATATCAGTTAAAGTACTGCAGCGCTGAATACTGAAAAATTTCCTGGCCAGGAAGGGGGGGTGCAAACACCCCAGTCATTAAGTTATGTTGGGGGGTTTTAAGTAATTTTCAGGCCTAAAATGTGGAATATAACATGGGTACAAAAAATGAAAAAAAGGCCTCAGTCATGAAGGGGTTAAAGCACCCTTGTTGCTCCCTTAACACAATAAAACTGAAAATTAACGTACAGTTAAAATGAATACAAGAAGATGAATACTTTTCTCTCTTGCAGAGCTCTGGGTGGCAAGCCCTACATCACTATAGAACATATTAGTGATTTAGGGGTCGGTTGGAGAAACCTTATTGGCCAGTGGGAGGGACACTATTCAACACACCCACAAGCGTTGCATTGCAGTAGCGCCTGGAGCTCTGCGACAGAGCAAAGTTTACACATACACCACCCATTGGAAAGATGAGTATTCATGTTCTTTAACAGACTTCTTTAAGATTTATTTTGTTGAGTAAGCCACAGAATATTTGAATGTCCACAGGCTGCCCACATTTCTACCACAGTGCAGCCTCACATCTAACATACAGTATATGAGAGTGTTATTTATGGCTGTTATAGCTAGATTATTATTATATTATTACATTTAATACACCAGTACAATTAACTTAGTATGAGTGAATTAAGAGATACATTGTAGGCTAGCATGACAGTCAGGCAACTAGGAGAAGTCAGCAATGGCAGTTTACATATTCTCTAAGAACAGATTTCATTTAGGCGTCGTTCACACGAGGCAATCTGGCATTCCTGCATCAAGAACCTACGAATTGCCAGGTGTCCCCATTCAGATGCGGCCACTGTACCTTTTGAAGTAAATGACAGGGTGACAGTGGCCGCATCTGTAAGCGGCAGTTCACATGTAATCATATATGATAGATTTCATGTGGTTTGGAATAGATGACTGTTACTGCGCGCAGCTCCAGCTACAACCATCTATTCCAAACCGCATGTAATCGCAACATATGCAGACTGCTGCTTACAGATGCAGCTGCTGTCACCCTGTCTTTTACTTCAAAGTGCACAGCGACCACATCTGAATGGGAAACCTGGGATTGTGAATTGGGCCTTAATATCTAAAAGGCTTGCCCCTATGCACAAAGCTAATTACAGACTTTACATGAACAGGTATTTAATACGCTAACACACATTGATGACATTGTTTCATTTAGGTTGATCTCCTTCACATGTATATCTGGAATGCATTTAAAAGACTACAGTTGCCCTTTAATGACATTGGCACACTGTGTGGCTTCCACTCCTGTTTTGGAAATAAACTACTCATTAATACATGCAGTCTTCTGTTCACATTTAGTTTACTTTCCAATTATGCAACTACATTTTAAAAATCTGCATATTTTATAACACATGTAGATATGTAATGTATGAGCACATGGCAAGAAACACCAGTGTGAATAGGTTCTCCTGGATGTAATTCCCACCCTGCCAGAGGTAACTCTCTGATATGATCTCTTTTAATGAGGAGCTTTCTTCACACATATCATTAGTATCAATTAATTAAAACCAGTCCAGTAAAACTGTTTACCTGTAGCATTACAGAGCTGTCTCATAAACATTCTTTATTTGTGGCTTGATCTCTGCTCTCAGGAGAAAATATGTGAAGCAGGAAAAAAACGACATATATATAGCTGGATTTGAACTCAGGACCTACACTAGAATTGCATGGCAAATTACCACTACTCTATCCTTCCAGCTCACAAAGACTATGTGAAAAAGAAATCAATGACATATTCATTCTACGCTAGAAATGTTATAGTCAATTCATTATATGTATAATTACAGCTGTATTCTTTATTTATGAAAATATTGCAAACTTTTGTATAGTTAAGTGCCTATAAAGTCATCCACTAGAATATGCAAGTTTCAGTTTACTTTCCCACTTCCCTAAACAGGGCCAGGATAATAATATAATGTTAAATCAAAAGCCTTTTAGTCAAAGACGACTGAATGATGGAATATCTCCACCACTCTGGTACAATAGACCCCATTGTTCACTTCACAAATATTTATTTTGCTTGATGGCATGAGTGAATTTACTAGTTTGCTCCAAACAGAATTTGCAGTATATCTAACGTGTGCTCACCCACTAAATGACCTCTAGATTATAGAGTAGGTCAAATGCACTAGTGTGAATATTAGAATCTCTCTCCTCTGGTATGGTCCAGTGTTGTTCAATGGTTAATATCCAACTTATCAATAAGAGATTTAAAAGGTAAAATGGGCTCCAGTAGTGTAAATCAGCTTTTAATCAGAAATAAAATATAAGCAGCATGTGTAAGGCATCTCAATATAAATACCAGTTATTAATCTTTTTCCAAGAGGCCCTGTGACCACAAAGCTCTGGCAAGTGTAGCTATACAATGCTGCTGAATCTTTGGAGCCATGACTTCATCCCACAAGCATCTATAGCTCTAAGGCAGGGGCTACCAAACTGCACTCCAGCTGTGGTAAAACTACAAATCCCATCATGCATCTGCCTCTGGCATTCATGCATGTGGCTGTTAGAGTCTTGCAAAGCCTTATGGAACTTGTAGTTCTACAACAGCTGGAAGGCCAAAGTTTGGCTACCCCTCCTCTTAGGCGTTGTTGGCCCTAAAAGTTAACACTCACCATCCGCAGAGACAGCACACTCGCCAGAGCTCTGCAGTCACATGATTGTTTGGCTTAGATGAATAAACGGTATTTACAAAGAGATTTATTACAAACTGCTTGCAGCGAATATATGAGCAGTGGAAAGACGTTTAAAATGAAGGTTATTGCATAGCTTTTCCTTCTACTTTAAATATTCTGGGATCAGCTTCAATAACCACGACAATCCCACAGCAGTTGCTAATTCACATCAACTATCCCTGTCATAGCAGTATAGTTATAATATGTACAAGTAATACATCCTAATCATCCATAAAAAAAAATAACGAAAAATGTTTAAACCCAGCGATCAATAGGCAATATTATATGTATTTGTTAACTATATGTTACAC
Organism: Nanorana parkeri; assembly: GCF_000935625.1. Classification (NCBI taxonomy): domain Eukaryota; kingdom Metazoa; phylum Chordata; class Amphibia; order Anura; family Dicroglossidae; genus Nanorana; species Nanorana parkeri. Next base: position 191,327 of record NW_017308254.1, on the reverse strand, counting down.
CTAAATTCAGAATCCGATCCCAGCAAAAAACTATTTGTGACAACCTTAAAGTATAACTCCAGCCTTAAACATTACTGGGGTGTAGTGAGGGTATGTTTGACCACTTTGTTTAATACAGGAGGGGTAAGAGTTGTCCACAGTAATGCATCTTATAACTGACATTTCAAATAAATAACTGTATGCAAGAAAAATGTTTCTACTTATTAGTCCAAACCTAAATAAAATTTAAGTTAAAAAAATGTAAATAAAATGTAAGCTACAAGAATTACCAAAGTAAAACATTATAAATCATTGACATACAATTATTAAGTCCACATTGTAAAAGTGAATCCACTCACAGGTTTTGAACCAGGTACAAAGTACAAACAAGGTGGGCATGTTAACCATTACACTATAACACATTACAACTTGAAGAAGGAAAAAAAAGCAGTCATACTTTATAAAACTACATCATAATTGATATAGTCCTTACACAGAGTGGTCTATAAAAAGAACACATTTAAAAAAAAATCAGATGATTTATTAGGCTTTTTATTGTTTTTTTCTAAAACAGAACAGAAGAAAAACACAAAACAGAAGAGTGCAACAAATACAAGTACAAAATATGACAGACAAAACTCCACACTAAAAGGAATAAATCAAGAAAGCATGACATGGAACATTTGGTGCAAAACTCATACAGCTGTCCTGCAATCAAGTGTAAAGTGTGAGACCATACTCTGCAAAGTTATCAAAAAGTTGTCATCACATTATTTATGTCAGCAAACTATAGTTACCTAATAGAAAATATCAGCACATTGTACATGGCAATAAACCAAACATATCAAAAAACAATAAATTGTTTACTGGCTTCATTTCCTACTTTGCCCAAATTAGGCATCATCCAAGGGTATGTGTTACAGTCTAGTCAACTAGACCAGGATCTGTGGGAGAGGGGCAGTTGTTTCGATCCATAAACCCCATAGTTTCTGAAACTTCAATGGGTAACACCAATTAGCAATGATCAACTTTACGGACAGCAAAGAGTGCTAACAGTATCTATGAGGCACTGGTCTAAAGTGGAAAAGCTTTAGACCAGTAGAAGTAAAAGTATTGGCTAAGAACAACAGGACGTCATTAGCATATAGTGCAAATAAAGCAATATTCTAGTTGAAATATCTCTTCTCGGAAATCATAAAAAAACATTGAGCAAAAAGATATTCTAATTATAACAGATAATATTAAAAACTTGAAAAGGAGGTGATTAAGTTTTGAACTCTGTATCTTTGCTACCAAGAACAAACAAAGCAACCACTACACTAAACATCCACACAAACAGATACAACCTGAGATAAACACTAGACATATTTTTACTTTCACAATGAATTGCTTATGGAACAATATCTACTTTCAGTCCGTGAGGGCGCAATTAATAAATTGACTTGGTTTCATTCTTTGATCGCTCCCTTATCAAATGAAACGCTATAGGGGGGTCCCAAATATAAACTCTTCCAAAAATGAATGCTTATGATTTTGCATTCTTTTGAATATTGTGTTCTGCTTTTCTCTTCTCAGACGTTTTTTTGTTTGTCCAGTTTACTATTTCCCACAGGGGCATTGTTACATGTATCCCACATCTGTGGTTTTGCAGAAACTAAAATCCCTATTGGGTTAAAGTGGGGTTAGTATTTTGTCATTCAGGACGATAGACCAAAATTTCTTTTATAAAATTCAAAATGTTATTTTGATGACCTCTTACCTTGTGTTTAATCAACTTAGTGTGATCCATTTCAGCAACTTCTTTCTCTAAACATGACCTTAATTTTGAAATCTGTTTTTTAGAGTGTTAGATTATTCTGAGAAATATTACAGTAAACCACTTTCCATCCTCCAAAAATGGACAGATGGCAGCCTTCAACAGTATTTTGATCTCACTAACAGTGGACAATATGATCACCATTACCAATCACAGCATCACACATTGTAAACAATGGTTGTAGTTAGCAGCTCTGTAAGTTCTGTAAACTCTGTTGCTTGGTGTTAGTAGCATCACCATTGTCCTAACAGAAGCTGAGATTGGGGTTGATTTGATTAAATGAGGACTCCTGGCAGTGGAGCAAGGGTTGAATGCTCATTTTTGTCTAGGGACAAAAAATAAAAAGGTTATATTCACTTGAATCTCGCAGTTGCCTGGCTGTTAGACCGGTCTCTTCAGCCTATTGCCTACTCTGCTCCAGCTGTCTAAGGTTCACTGAATCATTATATTCTTCTTTCAGGATACAGTCACACCAGCAGCCACATTCCACGGTGTGCGTGACCCTGGACAGTGCCGCATCACACTTTTTTTTGCTAGAACTTTATTGAAATGTCACTTCTTATTTACTCAGTATTGTAATACAATTTGGTAATTCTCATGTAACTCAGGCGAGATTTATAGATAGGTTCACTTTAAGGCTGAGATAAGACCAAGGTCAGATAAACACTTTCAACACTACTTAATTTAACAACCTGTCTCATGGGACCAAGGCAAAGGCAGATTGATTTTACAAGCAGGGTAGCAGATCAAAGTATAAATGTAATAAATGTTCAGTGCAGAAGCATTAACAGAGGTCAATGTCTCATCAACCAAGGATTTGAAGTGGAGGCCACATAATGATACTCTATTGTTTCTGCACTGGGAACGACTTGGACTCACGGAACCACTGACAACCCGTTTTCTAATGAAAAGAAGTGCCCCCATTCTCCAGATCTCTACAGCTTGTAACATATGATGTCTCCAACACTGCTTCAAAGTACTGGACATGTGATATTCTCTTAATGAATATGTACAACTTAAACTTATATTTACTTTTACATAAAGCATGAAATGGTTAAATCCCCCATCAGTTTATATATTTTTGTTAGGGAATTATCCATTGAGTATCACTCCCAGGGATACAACAGGAAGTGAGAGGCAATCTATTAGTTGTTACTGGATTATGTCTGGATTATGTCTTCGTTGTTACTGGATTATGTCTGGATTATGTCTTTGCTTTTCTACTGTTCTAAGTGTGAATCTCTCCAGTGAGGTAATAGCAATAAAACACTGCAGGGGCAAAAACATCTCCACAAATCTATCCAAAATTAAAAAATAGTGAGGGGAATTTATCAGTATTGGAGCAGACAAAATCTGGAGCAGTTGCCCATCACAACCAATAACCTTCTCACTTCAGTTTGTTCAGTTAAGATTTGAAAATGACAGAGAGAAGCTAATTGGTTGCTGTGAACAGCTGCTCCAGATTGTGTCTGCTCCAGTTTTGATAAATTCCCCTCAATATGTTTTGTTTTAGATAACATTTAACTCCATCTCTTATCTGTCAAACTTGTGTTAAAGTGACACTGCAGTCAAACAGCTAAATACACAAGTGAAATACTGTACATATATGTGAACCTTTTTACCTGCCAATACATTTGTAATTCTGTTCAGCCAGCACATCATACAGCATGGAGGGATCCTGGACCTCCCTGCAAACTACACTGCAATTAAGCAATATAGCTAGGTCCAGACCCAAACCTACCCATGACTAGATAACATAGACACAGCAGCACCCTGTGCTCAGTCCTTCCATAAGCATTTTCACTGATGACATCTTTCAAAGCAATATAGCTCTGCTTGGCTTAGAGAGTAGCCCCTCCATGGCCTTTTTGTGCCCTGCTCCTGCTGAATTGCCCAAAGTGGCCACCTATTTTGTCTGCCCTTCAGCCCAACGTTGTTATCAAGATAGGTTCCTATATAAAAATGGCAATCCTTTAACAATCTTTATAAATATATAACTAGAGTACATTGGATTTTTATATCTGCCTGGAGTTTTAAAAAAAAGAGCCAATAACAGGAAAAAGGAAGGTTGATTCACAATGTGAAATAAATATAAAGTGTTGTGTGTTCTTCACCTATGTGATGTCTGTCAATGGCAGACTCAGTTCTCTGTGCTGTTCTGTCTCTCAGCCATCTACAACCTATTTTGTTTTCAGACATAATGGAAGAGAGTGAAAGCACAAGGCAATTGTATAAATGTATCTTAAAGAATTGTGTTAGTTGAATACTAAGCTAAGTCCTTTGACTAATGTGCCATATTGACTGAGCATCATCTTTTGGATTTATTAAGGGGAATTTGTAGGGAAAGAATTATAGGGGCTGCTACAGTGGTGTCCCATGGGGCAATGTCAGCACCTCTGTAGGGCTCTCTTCTTCATGTCCGCCCCC